>NW_020528006.1:0-27374 GCF_003368295.1 Carassius auratus | reverse complement strand
TTGAATGTTCGTAATTGATGGATGGACATCTATGCCCGGGTAAAAGACATCAGCAATCCGGCACAGAGAAAAGAAAAATAAAGTAAAAAACAAAAACAAACAAGGCATAAATTTGGCTTGACATTGGACATTTGAGAGTCTCAAATTTAGGGACCGTCTCTAAGTTACATGTGATATTGTTATACACTTTTCTAACATCAGTAGCATTTGAAGAGAATTACTTACAGTCATAAAAACAACTGTAATTGTTCATCTACGTGACAGCTAAAATGCACAATTAAATTGAATGTTTGATATTTATTAAAAACAAACTGTAAGTCATATGTAAATTATGCTACTTTCACATGGACTCAAAAGCAAATTTGAAGCTCAATAGCATTTGAGGAGAAAGACTTGCCAGTCATAAAACAATTTTAATGTGTTAATTTAGGTGTCAGCTACAATGCACACCTTATACATTTATATATATATATCAAAATAAAGTGTTACTAAAGTTATATATATTGTCCTGTGTATGTGATTTCAAAGTCTAGATGGGTCGTGTAGAAATTTAGGCTGATTTGGCTGTTGCTACTGGAATGGTGGGTCCATTAAACTCATTCAGTCATCAAGTACTTTTCCCAGTTTATTTGTGCTGACATATAGGAGTAGACATTTCACAGATGGCAGTGATGGTAATTGTTGGTTTCTAAAAACCCATAAACAAAACCATTAATAAAATACCAAACACAATAGCAAACCTTAAATCATACATCTGAAATCAGCTTTAACAATCAAATGAGTATAACATTAAAGAGCTACTAAACATAACTAGAATTCAATATCATATCAAACACAATCATTTAAACTAAAACAAATCAAGAAGGAAACTTACATAATCAACAACGCAACGATTCCACACAAGCCAGTCTGAACAACAGCTTTTGGTTCAAACAAAAGGAGACTGAAACATAATTAGTAAGGGCCACAGGTGCTCTTTATCAAGACACAGTCAGCCAATCAGATCACAGCAGGATTTTCTACAGCCGCCCCCAAATATGTTAACATATTTGCATTTACAGAAAGTTCATGTGGTTGGAATTATCAGAATCAGTCAATTCAGGAAGAACAATCAGACGGTTGACTGGACGAATTAATATTTCCCTTTGCTGAAAATCTCAGCAACTCTCACTCTTCCATCAGAACTTGGCAAAATCTTACTGACAGTCCCTATAGGCCAGTGTCCCCCGAGGAAGCTGAGGTTCCACAATCATGACGATAGCAGAAGGAGCTATAGGATTACCATCAAGTTCCCACTTTTGACGAGTCTGAAGACTTGGAAGATAATCTCGAACAAAACTGACCCAGAATCGATTCGCAAGAACTTGGCTGTGTCTCCACTTTCTACGGGTAAGTAGTTCTGAATCTGCATACATCACTTGAGGAAGAGATGCATCTCGCCGCCCCATCAGTAGGATATTTGGTGTGATTGGATCAGGGTCTGAAAGATTTGAAGATACATAGCCAAGAGGTTTTGAGTTTAACAACTCCTCAATTTCAACGAGCACTGTATACAAAACTTCCTCTGAGACTACTTGTATTCCCAGAACTACTCGTAATGCCGTCTTAACAGACCGTATCTCTCTCTCCCAAGTACCTCCAAAATGGGGAGAATATGGCGGATTGAATGAGAATTTAATTTGCTGTTGGGCTAGTATCTCTTGGAAGGAAGGACTAAGCTGCGAAAATGCCTCCTGGAGTTCTCTTTCTCCTCCCTTGAAATTAGTTCCTTGATCAGATACTACTTCATAGGGCCTACCTCTACGGGCTACAATCTTCGAAGAGCCAAGAGGAAACTGTCAGTATCCATACCAGAGAGGAGTTCAAAATGAAGACACCGTGTCGTCTGGCATTTGAATATAATGCCCCACCTCTTCTCATGTCGGCGACCTACTTTGATGGTTAAAGGCCCAAAACAATCCATACCTGTCGACCAAAAGGGGGGCTTATACAGGCGAAGTCTGCAAACTGGTAGATCAGCCATTCTAGGAACTGAAGGCACACCTTTCCACTTCCTGCATTCAAGACATGATCTCTGAATCTTCTTTATTAACTGTCGCCCTCTCAGAACTCAGTATTTCCGACGAAGCTGAGCGAACACTCTTTGTGGTCCTGGATGGCACAGAGTGGAGTCATAATCAGCAACCAAAAGTTTGGTAACATTATTCTTAGGATCTAAAACAATTGGATTAATAGATTCAAGATCCAAATCCTCACTCTGACGAAGTCGTCCACCCACTCTTATTAGCTCTGTAACGGGATCATACTCTGGTGCCAAACCAACTAAACGGCTGTGTGAGGGAGCTCCATGACCGTTTTTTAGCAGTTTATATTCCTCAGGGAAATCTTCCACCTGTGCTTGACGCAAAAGACATAATTCTGCTTGTGTTTGAGAAGGTTTAGTCTCAGCTCTGAAGTCCAAAGAGAGGTTCTCAACAGTTGCTTCAATCAACTCTGACCAGGTATTGAATTGAGATGCATCGTACTTGAGAGAGTTTACTGATGCTTGATTAAGTCCACAAAACAAAGGTTTTCTCAGCTCTGTCCCAACCTCCTCTGTTCTTAAGGCTGGAGATTTTGGCCATTGCTGATAGGGCAAATATAGAAAAGGTGGTCCTTGAAACCAAGAACTGGTTGCAGACAATTGATCAAGTCTCTTGCCTCGAGTGATGTCATCTGCTGGATTACTTACAGTGTCAACATATCTCCAGTGATCCGGTCTAGTATACTCAAGAATCTCCGTAATGCGGTTTGCCACAAAGATCTTGTACCGGCAGGATTCGGACTGGATCCAGGTCAACACAGTTGTGGAATCAGACCAAAGTGTCACCCTTTCAACATCCAAGGTGAGTTCCTTTTGCAACAGGTTTGCCAGCTGAGCCCCGATCAGAGCAGCACATAGTTCCAAACGAGGAATAGAAATGGTCTTCTTTGGTGCTACCCTTGAACGAGCCATAACCAGAGATATAGAAATCTCACCATTTCCGTTTACCAGACGCAAATAGGAAACTGAACCATAGGCCTTTTCGGATGCATCGCAGAATATGTGAAGCTCTCTGATGACTGGATCTTCCCAATTCGTTCTTGGACCATACCATCGAGGTACTTGGAGCTTGACCAAATCTGGCAACTCTCCTTCCCATGCCTTCCAAGCTGCCTTGATTCCCTCTGGGATATCTGGATTATCCCATCCTCTGTTAGGTTTCATCCATAATTGTTGCAGAAGAACTTTAGCACGTGTCGTGAATGGAATGATAAAACCCAGAGGGTCATACTGGCGAGCAAGTATACGATATATCACTCGCAAAGTTAGGACAGTATACTCCACTAGACGGTGCTTATAGCTCAAAGTATCCTGCAAGCAATGCCAACTTAATCCAAGAGTTCCCTCGCATGGATCTGTGCAGTCATGACTTAACCCCAGGTTGGTCTCTACTGAACGAGCTTCGGCTGGTAAGTGGTCAGTCACAGAGACATGGTTACTGGCCCATTGTCGAATCTCAAAACCTCCTTCAGCCAAGGAAGAACGCAATTTCATAAGCATCTCCTTGGCCTCTTCAGTAGTTGGAAAACTTTGTAGGCAATTATCCACATAAAAGGAATGCAAGACAGAAGACTGAACATCTTGAAATTCGACTGGAAGATTCTGAACACATTTCTGGAGAGCATATATGGCACAACAAGGGCTACATGTAGCACCAAAAGGCAAGACCTGCCATTCAGAGACATCAACTGGATCATTTCTTCTCATGTTTCGCCACAAAAAACGTAGCAAAGGAGAATCAGAAGCCAGGAGACCAACTTGATGGAACATTGATCTAATGTCTCCACTTATCGCAACTTGATGTTCTCTAAACCGAAGTAAAACTCCAATCAAGGTAGGGCCTAGAACCGGTCCAGGTAACAAATAGGCATTTAAACTCTCTCCGTGATACTGATAGGAACAATTAAATACCACACGATGCTTGCCATTATGTTCTACAAGATGGTGGGGAATATACCAAGATTCGTCACTGAGATTAATCTCATTTAACTTTAGTTTCTTGACATATCCAGCTTCAATGAGCTTCTGAATCTCTTTCTCATAAATAGCTGCCTGTGCTGGATCCTTAGCTAGATGTCTCTCCATTCGACGCAAAGCCGGCATTAATGCCTCTTGAGATGCTTTAAGGACTGGTGCATTCTCAACTCGAAGTAAAGGAGTCGCATATCTTTTGATTCCGTTCATTTCTTCTAGCTTTGTTTTCTCGTCTAGACATTTGAGAGCTTTCTTATCTTGTTTAGACCGCAGAGCATGCTTTGGATTCTGAGAGAAAGGAATTACGTCAACTTGCCATAACTTCTCCACATCTTTATGCAACTGATCCATGGAGAGAGATGCCTGGAAGAAACACTGAGCCGTGGAATTAGTCTTCTCACCCAAGGAAGTAGGTCCATGTAGTACCCATCCCAGTCGAGTATGCAAAGCGGCTGGACTTCCAGGAGGACCAAAACGTACTCGCTCTTTGGAGCAAAGAAGGTGAGGATGATCAGATCCCACTAGTAACAAAGGTTTAACTCTCTGAAACTCCTCCAGAGGGAGGCCTCTTAGATGTTGGTAGCGTCTCTGTAGGACTTGCACAGGATAAGTTTGTTCAGGTAAGTCAATCATTTGAGCAGTAAATGCACCTTGTATCTGGTATTTACTTTGCTTGTGAGAAGCTGGAGATATGGTAAAAGAAACCGTTGCACCTTCAATTTTCTCTGTGTCTTGTCGAATGGTTCGAAGAACCAATGATTCTGCCGCCCCATGAAGACCTAAACTCTCTGCTGCAGAAGACATGAGCATAGTTCTCTCAGAACCATCATCTAGGATAGCATACGTCTCCAGAGTCTTTCCTTTGTGGCTCAGAACTACCCTCACAATTTTCAGAAGAACAGAGTTCGGACCACTTGATCGGCTCAAATAAAATATCCTAGAATCTGGTTTGCGAACATTTACTTCATACAGTACTCCTAAGTGACGATCTTGACACAATGGACATTTTCCTCTTAAGTCACACTTAGATGATCTATGGGCCCAACCACATCTCCAACAACGATTATTGTCAATAATCCATTTCCGTTTGGCTGCCGTATCGAAGCTCTGAAATTCAGGACAATGACTGAGATGATGATCATTACTGCCACAGCTTGCACATGACGGTTTAAGGCCCTCCTTCTTGCTGTGTCGCAGAATTTCGTGGTTTGCAGTTTCAGAGTTCCTTTTTTGAGTTGGATCAACTTCTTGACTTATGCCATGAAGAAATGTAGCTGTGTGATATTGGGACTTGGTAGGCCTTGCTTCTCTTACCTGATACTTTTTCATACCTTTAGACTGTTCAAACACTTGGGTAGCTAGATTCTGACAATCTGATTCTTCTTCCAACCAAACTGAAAAATTCACCAAGTTGTAGGACTGGTCTGGTCGGGTGGTTTTGGCATATCTTGCAAAACTAGCAACCTGATGTGCTGGAAGTTTACTGAGTAACTGATGGACATGTGATGCACAGGATAATTCCTTTGCTCCTTCTTCATGATCCCAGGATTGAAGCATTCCCACAAGAGCTTGAACTCGTACAGCAAAGTCACCAAATCCACCAGAATCTCCTGAACGTACAGCGGGTAAGTTCTTAATTGTAGCAATCTCTCGCAGCACCAACTGGTGAGGTTGCCCATATCTTTTCTGAAGAGCTTTTAAGGCAGTAGTATAAGGCTGGGAATGATGGGCATAAGCCAAGGCCAGAAGTCGAGCTGCCTCCAACTTCAAATGATCAAGAAGAATATGATACTTGTATTGCTCAGTTTCCTCTGAGGGTAACAAATTCTTTAAAGCCATATTCAGCATGGCAAACTCATGGGGGTCATCACTCTTCAAATATGGAAATGAAAGTCTTTCAATACGGGCCGACCTGGAGGGATGTAGAGCTGTCATACTTGCGTGGGGCACATTCACGGGTGAATGAATAGACATATGCTGGTTAGGGACCATCATTTGCATTCCAATTGGGGATAATGCAGTTATTGGATTTACATCTCTTTGCTGCCCCTGCTCCAGAGGTGCTGATGCAGTGGTTATAACTCTGGGTATCAAAGGATTCTGATGAAACATAATAGAAGGATTATCTTGCTGCGGTACAGTACTAGTTGTCTGCTGTTCTAAAGAAGTTTGATGTGAATGACCAAGAGAAGCATAAGTAAATCCAGCTGATAAATCTCTAGTAGGCAATGTTGCAACCCTTGAAGGAACTGGCAGAACATTCTGGATATGAGCTGGATATAATACTGGATACGAATAATCAGGTAGATATGGAGGCCTTAAAAATCCTCCATTTGGAGGGAAAGTTGGCCAACTTGGAGGCATCCACTGGTGACCAGGCATACAGAATGCATTTCCCTGCATTTGATCAAGTGGCCAAAGGCTTTGGTCCCTTCCTACTTGTTGATCACTGGGATAAAAACTGGGATTCATTTGATGATGACTGACTGAAGATGAAAGACCATTACGTTGTTGCTGAGTTAAGCCTTCACCCATTACATTTGGATGCATTAAAGGTGGCCTGAGGTTATCTGGGAGTGGAACTGAGAGCCTAGTAGGCGAACATGGATCAGAAAGATGCTGGTGTTGTCTCTCTGATGGCCCTCTAGTGGTGACTGCTGAGGAAGTAGGCATTGAGGAGGTAGATGGCACATACTGAGATGGGGGCAAAGTATTTTGTCTCTGAACTTTTGATGGTGTAGAAAGCACATTATCCTGCTTGGTTTGATGTCGTCGCATACATTCTCTCAACTCATCCACAATCGAATCTCTGGCGTTCATCTCATTTTGCTGGATCTCATCTTGCTGGTTTGCTTGTATGGGGATATGACCAGGGGATGCTTGAATAGAACTGCATTCAGAACCAGTAGAAAATTAAGAACTTCTTTTCCTTTGCATATCCTTCATCATGTGTCCCACATCCAACAACATTCCTTTCATTTGTTTAATCTCCTCAGACAAAGACTTCACCTCATTTTGAGTAGCAGTAATGGAAGCTCCCTGTGATGCAACCAAATGGCTCAAATCTTCTGGCTGGTGTGCCAATTGTCCAGCTGGATGCATTGAAGGATTTAACTGAGTCATCATATAATCTTCGTGCCATCTTGGAGGTTTTACAATCCTTGATGAACATTTAGGTTTCACACAGTCATCCTCAGTCTCCATTCCAGTTGCCTTTCCGGCTCGAAGGACCATGTAGAAATTTAGGCTGATTTGGCTGTTGCTACTGGAATGGTGGGTCCATTAAAACTCATTCAGTCATCAAGTACTTTTCCCAGTTTATTTGTGCTGACATATAGGAGTAGACATTTCACAGATGGCAGTGATGGTAATTGTTGGTTTCTAAAACCCATAAACAAAACCATTAATAAAATACAAACACAATAGCAAACCTTAAATCATACATCTGAAATCAGCTTTAACAATCAAATGAGTATAACATTAAAGAGCTACTAAACATAACTAGAATTCAATATCATATCAAACACAATCATTTAAACTAAAACAAATCAAGAAGGAAACTTACATAATCAACAACGCAACGATTCCACACAAGCCATGTCTGAACAACAGCTTTTGGTTCAAACAAAAGGAGACTGAAACATAAATATAGCTGCAAGCAGCGATGGCGGGCTCAAGCCACCAGTGCCATCGCCACCCCGGTGGCATCAGGTAAACTGTGCCCAGCGGGCACATGCATTCACAATATCCCTCTGGCAGTGAGGTTTTAAAGGATATGGCAGTTAAAGGGTTAATCCGAATCATCTAGACTTTAAAATCACATTCACAGAACAATATATATATATATAACTTTAGTAACACTTTACAATAAGATTTCATTTATAAACATTATGTTAACATGAACAATATTTATATAGCATTCATTCACGTCAGTTAATATTCCAAACTTAAACATTAAAACATTGTTTTATTGTGATTTTTTTCCAAGCATTTTTTACCAATTCCAAACCATATCAATCTTAATAACTACCATTGTTTTTTATTTAATCATTTATGAGTGCTATACAATAGTCCAGGAAAGCTGGAAGAGAAAAACAGGTCAAGAAGAACTGACAAAAAGAATTGCAAAATAATTAGGAAATAATGTGAAGATTAATTTTTAGTCAATTCTGCAAGACAGACTTTCAGGAAAGGAGGTGGAATAAAAATAAGCTCTTAAATCTTAATCCTGGATTCTAGAAGATATATTCCTCAAACCATCGAACAAGAGGAGGTGGTGCTGGTCCTTCACGAGTCACTCTAATCTGTTCATAAAGCCTATATATAAAGCCTTAATATATAGTATTTCACAATACTTCATGGTATTCTAATTAAATCATTTTTTGGGATCTTAAGTCTCTCAGAGCCGGACACCGAGTAATTCTGGAGACTCCAGGAAAGTGGCAGTTCTGTAAAATGTTGGCGCTGGAGACTAAATGCTCCCTGATAGTTTCACACCTAATTCACTTAACACACACACAAACACACACACACACACACTACCCACAGTGACAGTGGGACTGAGTGACATTAGATGTATGATAGTTTTTTTATTTTCTATCATCCATATAGTGTTGTATAGTCATGAAACTATTGTCATGAGACCAGTCATTCTGAGGAAATATGCCTCAGAATGACTTGTCTTTTATGTGTACATTTTTTTTAAGTGTTTAGAAGCTGCACTTTAAAAAAAATAAAAAGACATTTACTGGTTCCTTTTTTTACTATTATTTCAAAAAATCACCACAACAAAACCATTCAAGCTACCCAAAATTCATTCACACCTGTTCTGTAAGATTAGTTCTTTAAACAGTGGTAAAAGAGGATGTGGTGCTGATCCTTCAAGAGTCACTCAAAACGTATCTGTCCATAAAGCCTATAAAGAATTATTCTTAATATACAGTTCACAATACTTCAGCTTGTTATTCTAATTAAGTGAGGGTCATTTTATCAGTAAAATTCCTAAAATACATATTATTTTATTTGAAAGATTTCTATAAATTATTTAAATCATACTCGTTTCTACAATAATTATTTAAAAGTAATCCTATAGCTCCCTCTGGTGACCATTATTGGTACTAAGAATTGCAAGCTTGATTTATAAGTTATGATAGTTTTAATTTTATGCTGGCTCTTGAAAATGATAAAGCTATGAAACTTACTGTGCTTCCTTCAAATGAGGACTTCTACTTATATAAAAAATTATGAAGAGTTAGAATGAAAAATTTTAAAGATATAGTAAAATAACTATTGTATTTTTTTATGTTACATTAATAAATCTCTATGGCAACACCATTTAAGCTATCCTAAACCCATTCACAATTTAACATCTCAGTATATTGGCATCATGTTGAAAAAGGAGTATGGAGTAGTATGAGGAGGAGTATGAATTCATTTACAGGTTGATTTTATCATAAATCCACAATAAAATTTATTTTTCTGTTCTGTATCAATCTGTGTTGTTGTTTGTTTTTTTTATCTTTTATTTTTCATAGGAAGATAACTGATCCTTTACTCTTCTTTTTAATAAATGTGCTTATAAACCAAAAACAAGCTATTTATAGCTGTATTTATAAACTGCTTACTACTGACTATTAATATTGGGACAAGGCTTTATAAAGCATGAACTGACTATTTACTTTTTGAGTTTGAAATTATTATTTGCAGCACAAATAAGGTTTTTTAGGATTTTTAAAAATCCCTAAAACTGTCAGAAAAGGATAAGGCCTAAGATTTCTATGTGAGTGGCTACATTTATTTGTTTTATAACTATAATGCATAAACTATGAAATTATACAAAATGTATAAAAAAGTACAACAGTCATTGTTTTCCAATGTTTTTTTTTTTTTTTTTTTTTTTTTTTTTTTTTTTTTTTTGGATTTACATTAAAAAAAATTAGCCTACTGCAATCATTCTAAACAGCTTGAATAAAACCTGTTAATATTTATTATAGACCACTGTAACTGTGTATAATCTAACAAACAAGTTTATTATGAAAATAAAAGTGTGTACACCAGATAAATTGGACGATAAAGAAATTGCTAACAATAGTATAATAGAGCATGTTTTAGGTTTTTAGGCGTTTAGATGCAGATATGGACAAATCAAATGTAAAATAAAATGTAATTGATTTAATTAAATATAGATTAATTCTTGTTAGAGCAAAATAATAAATAAATAAATAAATAAATACGTACACACATTAAAAAAGCAGCCAAGATGAATGAATTTCATTTTTTATATAGATTAAAATTGAAGACAGAAGCAGCTGGTATATGCGGTCACTTAATATTAAAATCCAGTAGATCCACTTCAGATATGTTTCTCAACAGTTTATGTTCACGTGGCTGTTTTCGTTTATAGTCGCCAAGCTATTATGTGTTTTGAAATAATCTTGTCCGTGATGTGTTCGTTCGTACGACGAAAGGCAGAATCCTGCAGCTCGAGAGATATGTTATTCTGCCAGTCGCGCTTTCAAATAGTCTTGCACACTTAAACGGGTCACAAACACCTGCATTTAGCTCTTGATGTGTTACAATGGGTTTATTGTGTGCATTTGTGGTAATGTTTTATTTAAAAAAGCTCTTAAACAAGAATAAATTCGTTTGTTTTGAGCTCGACACTGTAAGCGCTGATCGGAGGCGTGATTTCAGATAGGCAGCCACAAATATTTCATTTTCACACAAACAGTTCAAAAACATCTGAATTTAGCTCTTGGTGTGTTCTAATTGGTTGATTGTGTGATATCGCTGTAATAATTTATTTTTAAAAGCTATAAAACAGGAATAAATTAGTTTTTCTGAGCTCTTTACTCCAGACGCTCGTGATCACAGCGGTGATTCATCTCTCCTATTTCTCACGTATCTCTGGCCAGAAATAATTTATCCATGAGCCCTGAACCGGTAATAATCAGATATGTTGGTTTAGCTTGTCAGTGTGAATTAAATCTAAGTATTTATTTGTATTTTTAACCGATTTAAAAGTGAAAGTAAAAGTCCGGTAATTGCACCTGTAGGGGCGCAATTTCTCTCAGACAATGGAAGTCTGAAGCACATATACTCAAACAGAGGGACAAAGTGAGATGAGATGTCTGAGAGTTTTTTAATTTTCTGTTATCCATACAGTGTTGTAAAGTCTTGAAACTATGCATATTTCCTCAGAATGACTTTTTCATCTGTATGAAAAAATTCTTTGACGTGTTTGGAAGCTGCATTTTAAAAATACAATAATGATTCCCTTTGTAAGGTAATTTCAAAAAATCACCACGGCAAAACCATTCAAGCTATCCAAAATCCATTCACAATTTAAGTTCCTATCAGAAATACTGATGTGTGTTCAGAGTTTTGTGAAATTCTAAGTATGGTATTTGCCTCAAAATCACCTGAGAAGTATTCCAGTTTGACATGTTGCCACGCCAACAATTTTTTAGATATCAATATCCCCCTTGCAGATTTATATCGGCTGTGTTTTAACATTATTCTGATGAAGTTTGAAGCAAATCGAGTAATAATAAGATGCTGAATTCAAATCATTTTGAAAATGACACACTTCCTTCTACCAGTTGGTGGCGCTATAACTTTGACTCCTAATAGTCACATATATGCGATCGACATCATACAACGAATAATCTGATGAAGTTTGATTAAAATCAGGAACTGTATGTGGATGGTATTAGACACTTCCTGTTTCTCATTTCTCGCCATAATTTCAACGCCTCGCCACGAGCAAACCGTTCGAGATATCAAAAATCCCCTGGCAATTTTTCATCCCCAGTGTCTTGAGATCATGTTGACCGAGTTTGGCGGCAATCGAGAAAAAAACCTATGACAAGTATTTCAAATTCCAGAGCATGCGCTTTTTACATAACTCTAAATAGCTGACTTCCTGTTGGGTGGAGCCTATGACATGCAATATGAAAGTTGTTCGGCACGATGAGATCTATATGTGTACTGAGTTTCATATGAATATGTGCAAGTATGTGTGAGCTATACATCAACATTTATGACTGTGTTCCAGGGGGCGCCATAGAGCCCCTGTGCCACGCCCGGGTCCCAGCCTCTGCAGGCTCCTAAAGGCCACAGATTCCAAAGTGTGCGCAAATTTTCAAGAGTTTTTGAGTATGTTAAGGACCCCCAAAGCCCCCACAACTTTGACGAAAAATTTGAATACTAAACCCTAAATAGCCAACTTCCCGTTGGGCGGAGCCTATGATATGCAATACAAAAGTTGTTTGGTTTGATGAGATCTACATGTGTACCGAGTTTCATACGTCTACGAGCAAGAATGTATGATATATGGCCCTCCATATTCCAGGGGGCGCTGTAGAGCCCCTGTGCCACGCCCGTGTATCAGTCTCTGCCCGGCCCTAATGGCCGCAGTTTCCAATCTGTGTGCCAATTTTCAAGACTTTTTAAGCACGTTAAGGGCCCCAAAAGCCCCCGAGACGTTGGAAAAAAAAAAAAAAAATAATAATAATAATAATAATAATAATAAAATATAGCTGCAAGCAGCGATGGCGGGCTCAAGCCACCAATGCCATCGCCACCCCGGTGGCATCAGGTAAACTGTGCCCAGCGGGCACATGCATTCACAATATCCCTCTGGCAGTGAGGTTTTAAAGGATACGGCAGTTAAAGGGTTAATCCGAATCATCTAGACTTTAAAATCACATTCACAGAACAATATATATATTAGTAACACTGTACAATAAGATTTCATTTATAAACATTATGTTAACATGAACAATATTTATATAGCATTCATTCATGTCAGTTAATATTCCAAACTTAAACATGAAAACATTGTTTTATTGTGATTTTTTTCCAAGTACATTTTACCAATTCCAAACCATATAAATCTTAATAACTACCATTATTTTTTATTTAATCATTTATGAGTGCTATACAATAGTCCAGGAAAGCTGGAAGAGAAAAACTCCTTATATTCATGTGTGCAGAATTATTAGGCATGTTTTCTTTTACAGATGAAATGCGCTAAAATAGACTTTTAACTCAAACTGTAAGGTCGAAAATTATGAAATACCCATGAGAAATATCAAACACAAATGCAATACAGAAATGGATAAGTTAAGACTTGACCATTGTACAAAAAATACTGACTAGGTCATGAGGTCAGAAAAGAAGAAGAAAAAGCAGGTCAAGAAGAACTGACAAAAAGAATTGCAAAATAATTAGTAATTAATGTGAAGATTAATTTTTAGTCAATTCTGCAAGACAGACTTTTCAGGAAAGGAGGTGGAATAAAAATGAGCTCCTAAATCTTAATCCTGGATTCTGGAAGATATATTCCTCAAACCATCGAACAAGAGGAGGTGGTGCTGGTCCTTCACGAGTCACTCTAATCTGTGCATAAAGCCTATATATAAAGACTTAATATATAGTATTTCACAATACTTCATGGTATTCTAATTAAATCATTTTTTGGAATCTTAAGTCTCTCAGAGTCCGACACCGAGTAATTCTGGAGACTCCAGGAAAGTGGCAGTTCTGTAAAATGTTGGCGCTGGAGACTAAATGCACCCTGATAGTTTCACACCTAATTCACTTAACACACACACACACACACATTACCCACAGTGACAGTGGGACTGAGTGACATCAGATGTATGATAGTTTTTTTTTAATTTTCTATCATCCATATAGTGTTGTATAGTCATGAAACTATGGTCATGAGACCAGTCATTCTGAGGAAATATGCCTCAGAATGACTGGTCTTCTATGTGTACATTTTTTTTTTTTAAAGTGTTTAGAAGCTGCACTTTAAAAAAATAAAAAGACATTTACTGGTTCCTTTTTTACTATTATTTCAAAAAACATCACGGCAAAACCATTCAAGCTATCCAAAATTCATTCACACCTATTCTGTAAGATTAATTCTTTAAACAGTGGTAAAAGAGGATGTGGTGCTGATCCTTCAAGAGTCACTCAAAACGTATCTGTCCATAAAGCCTATAAAGAATTATTCTTAATATACAGTTCAAAATACTTCAGCTTGTTATTCTAATTAAGTGAGGGTCATTTTATCAGTAAAATATATACAATTCATTTTTTTTTGAAAGATTTCTATAAATGATTTAAATCATACTCGTTTCTACAATAATTATTTAAAAGTAATCCTATAGCTCCCTCTGGTGGCCATTATAGGTACTAAGAATTGCAAGCTTGATTTATAAGTTATGATAGTTTAAATTTTATGCTGGCTCTTGAAAGTGATAAAGCTATGAAACTTACTGTGCTTCCTTCAAATGAGGACTTCTACTTATATAAAAAATTATGAAGATTTAGAATGAAAAATTGTAAAGATATAGTAAAATAACTATTGTATTTTTTTATGTTACTTTAATAAATCTCTATGGCAACACCATTTAAGCTATCCTAAACCCATTCACAATTTAACATCTCAGTATATTGGCATCATGTTGAAAAAGGAGTATGGAGTAGTATGAGTAGGAGTATGAATTCATTTGCAGGCTTTATCATAAATCCACAATAAAATTTCTGAGTTCTGTATCAATCTGTGTTGTTGTTTGTTTATTTTTATCTTTTATTTTTCATAGGAAGATAACTTACTCTCATTTTTAATAAATGTGCTTATAAACCAAGGACAAGCTATTTATAGCTGTATTTATAAACTGCTTACTACTGACTATTAATATTGGGACAAGGCTTTATAAAGCATGAACTGACTATTTAATAATGAGTGCAGTTATTATAAAGTGTTATCAATGAATTTGCTAATGTTAACAAATTAGACATTATTTTACAGTGTTATCAAATCCTTAAATGACTCATAAGCATTTGTGAAAGTTCTGCTTGTATTACAGCTTAGTATTGATCTGTGAGCTGAACAGATTTACTGTTACATCCATGAGATTATGTAAATTAAAATAAATATAATGTCACAGGATGTCATAGGTCAGTATCAAATGAGTTTGAAATTATTATTTGCAGCACAAATAAGGTTTTTTTAGGATTTTTAAAAATCCCTAAAACTGTCAGAAAAAGGTTAAGGCCTAAGCTATTTCTATGTGAGTGGCTAATTTTATTTTTGTTTTTATAATTGTAATACACAAACTATGAAATTATACAAAATGTATAAAAAGATAAATAAATAAATACGCACACATTAAAAAAGCAGCCAAGTCGAATGAGTTTCCTTTTTTATATAGATTAAAATTGAAGACAGAAGCAAGTGGTAAATGTGGTCACTTTAATATTCAAATCCAGTAGATCCAGTTTATGTTCACGTGGCTGTTTTCGTTTATAGTCGCCAAGCTATTATGTGTTTTGAAATAATCTTGTCCGTTATGTGTTCGTTCGTACGACGAAAGCCAGAAACCTGCAGCTCGAGAGATATGTTATTCTGCCAGTCGCGCTTTCAAATAGTCTTGCACACTTAAACAGGTCACAAACACCTGCATTTAGCTCTTGTTGTGTTACAATGGGTTTATTGTGTGCATTTGTGGTAATATTTTATTTAAAAAAGCTCTTAAACAAGAATAAATTCGTTTGTTTTGAGCTGGACACTGTACGCGCTGATCGGAGGCGGTGATTTCAGATAGGCAGCTGCAAATATTTCATTTTCACACAAACAGTTCAAAAACATCTTAATTTAGCTCTTGGTGTGTTCTAATTGGTTGATTGTGTGATATCGCTGTAATAATTTATTTTTAAAAGCTTTAAAACAGGAATAAATTCGTTTTCTCTGAGCTCTTTACTCCAGACGCTCGTGATCACAGCGGTGATTCATCTCTCCTATTTCTCACGTATCTCTGGCCAGAAATAATTTATCCATGAGCCCTGAACCGGTAATAATCAGATATGTTGGTTTAGCTTGTCAGTGTGAATTAAATCTAAGTATTTGTTTGTATTTTTAACCGATTTAAAAGTGAAAGTAAAAGTCCGGGAATTGAACCTGTAGGGGCGCTATTTCTCTCAGACAATGGAAGTCTGAAGCACATATACTCAAACAGAGGGACAGAGTGAGATGAGATGTCTGACAGTTTTTTTAATTTTCTGTTATCCATACAGTGTTGTAAAGTCGTGAAACTATGCATATTTCCTCAGAATGACTTTTTCATCTGTATGAAAAAATTCTTTGACGTGTTTGGAAGCTGCAATTTAAAAATACAATAATGATTCCCTTTGTAAGGTCATTTAAAAAAATCACCACGGCAAAACCATTCAAGCTATCCAAAATCCATTCACAATTTAAGTTCCTATCAGAAATACTGATGTGTGTTCAGAGTTTTGTGAAATTCTAAGTATGTTATTTGCCTCAAAATCACCTGAGAAGTATTCCAGTTTGACATGTTGCCACGGCAACAATTTTTTAGATATCAATATCCCCCTTGCAGATTTATATCAGCTGTGTTTTAACATTATTCTGATGAAGTTTGAAGCAAATCGAGTAATAATAAGATGCTGAATTCAAATCATTTTGAAAATGACACACTTCCTTCTGCCAGTTGGTGGCGCTATAACTTTGACTCCTAATAGTCACATATATGCGATCGACATCATACAACGAATAATCTGATGAAGTTTGATTAAAATCAGGAAATGTATGTGGATGGTATTAGACACTTCCTGTTTCTAATTTCTCGCCATAATTTCAACGCCTCGCCACGAGCAAACCGTTCGAGATATCAAAAATCCCCTGGCAATTTTTCATCCCCAGTGTCTTGAGATCATGTTGACCGAGTTTGGCGGCAATCGAGAAAAAAACCTATGACAAGTATTTCAAATTCCAGAGCATGCGCTTTTTACATAACTCTAAATAGCTGACTTCCTGTTGGGTGGAGCCTATGACATGCAATACGAAAGTTGTTCGGCACGATGAGATCTATATGTGTACTGAGTTTCATATGAATATGTGCAAGTATGTGTGAGCTATACATCAACATTTCTGACTGTGTTCCAGGGGGCGCCGTAGAGCCCCTGTGCCACGCCCGGGTCCCAGCCTCTGCAGGCTCCTAAAGGCCACAGATTCCAAAGTGTGCGCAAATTTTCAAGAGTTTTTGAGTATGTTAAGGACCCCAAAAGCCCCCACAACTTTGACGAAAAATTTGAATACTAAACCCTAAATAGCCAACTTCCTGTTGGGCGGAGCCCATGATATGCAATACAAAAGTTGTTTGGATTGATGAGATTTATATGTGTACCGAGTTTCATACGTCTACGAGCAAGAATGTATGATATATGGCCCTCCATATTCCAGGGGGCGCTGTAGAGCCCCTGTGCCACGCCCGTGTATCAGTCTCTGCCCGGCCCTAATGGCCGCAGGTTCCAATCTGTGTGCCAATTTTCAAGACTTTTTAAGCACGTTAAGGGCCCCAAAAGCCCCCGAGACGTTGGAAAAAAAAAAAATAATAATAAATATAGCTGCAAGCAGCGATGGCGGGCTCAAGCCACCAGTGCCATCGCCAACCCCGGTGGCATCAGGTAAACTGTGCCCAGCGGGCACATGCATTCACAATATCCCTCTGGCAGTGAGGTTTTAAAGGATATGGCAGTTAAAGGGTTAATCCGAATCATCTAGACTTTAAAATCACATTCTCAGAACAATATATATATATATAACTTTAGTAACACTTTACAATAAGATTCCATTCATAAACATTATGTTAACATGAACAATGTTTATATAGCATTCATTCATGTCAGTTAATATTCCAAACTTAAACATTAAAACATTGTTTTATTGTGATTTTTTTCCAAGCACATTTTACCAATTCCAAACCATATCAATCTTAATAACTACCATTATTTTTTATTTAATCATTTATGAGTGCTATACAATAGTCCAGGAAAGCTGGAAGAGAAAAACAGGTCAAGAAGAACTAACAAAAAGAATTGCAAAATAATTAGGAAATAATGTGAAGATTAATTTTAAGTCAATTCTGCAAGACAGACTTTCAGGAAAGGAGGTGGAATAAAAATGAGCTCCTAAATCTTAATCCTCAAACCATCGAACAAGAGGAGGTGGTGCTGGTCCTTCACGAGTCTCTTTAATCTGTTCATAAAGCCTATATATAAAGCCTTAATATATAGTATTTCACAATACTTCATGGTATTCTAATTAAATCATTTTTTGGAATCTTAAGTCTCTCAGAGCCGGACACCGAGTAATTCTGGAGACTCCAGGAAAGTGGCAGTTCTGTAAAATGTTGGCGCTGGAGACTAAATGCTCCCTGATAGTTTCACACCTAATTCACTTAACACACACACACACATTACCTACAGTGACAGAGGGACAGAGTGACATCAGATGGATGATAGTTTTTTAATTTTCTATCATCCATATAGTGTTGTATAGTCATGAAACTATTGTCATGAGACCAGTCATTCTGAGGAAATATGCCTCAGAATGACTGGTCTTCTATGTGTACATTTTTTTTAAAGTGTTTAGAAGCTGCACTTTAAAAAAATAAAAAGACATTTACTGGTTCCTTTTTTACTATTATTTCAAAAAATCACCACGACAAAACCATTCAAGCTATCCAAAATTCATTCACACCTGTTCTGTAAGATTAATTCTTTAAACAGTGGTAAAAGAGGATGTGGTGCTGAACCTTCAAGAGTCACTCAAAACGTATCTGTCCATAAAGCCTATAAAGAATTATTCTTAATATACAGTTCACAATACTTCAGCTTGTTATTCTAATTAAGTGAGGGTCATTTTATCAGTAAAATTCCTAAAATACATATTATTTTATTTGAAAGATTTCTATAAATTATTTAAATCATACTCGTTTCTACAATAATTATTTAAAAGTAATCCTATAGCTCCCTCTGGTGGCCATTATAGGTACTAAGAATTGCAAGCTTGATTTATAAGTTATGATAGTTTTAATTTTATGCTGGCTCTTGAAAGTGATAAAGCTATGAAACTTACTGTGCTTCCTTCAAATGAGGACTTCTACTTATATAAAAAATTATGAAGATTTAGAATGAAAAATTGTAAAGATATAGTAAAATAACTATTGTATTTTTTTATGTTACTTTAATAAATCTCTATGGCAACACCATTTAAGCTATCCTAAACCCATTCACAATTTAACATCTCAGTATATAGGCATAATGTTGAAAAAGGAGTATGGAGTAGTATGAGTAGGAGTATGAATTCATTTGCAGGCTTTATCATAAATCCACAATAAAATTTCTGAGTTCTGTATCAATCTGTGTTGTTGTTTGTTTATTTTTATCTTTTATTTTTCATAGGAAGATAACTTACTCTCATTTTTAATAAATGTGCTTATAAACCAAGGACAAGCTATTTATAGCTGTATTTATAAACTGCTTACTACTGACTATTGATATTGGGACAAGGCTTTATAAAGCATGAACTGACTATTTAATAATGAGTGCAGTTATTATAAAGTGTTATCAATGAATTTGCTAATGTTAACAAATTAGACATTATTTTACAGTGTTATCAAATCCTTAAATGACTCATAAGCATTTGTGAAAGTTCTGCTTGCATTACAGCTTAGTCTTGATCTGTGAGCTGAACAGATTTACTGTTACATCCATGAGATTATGTAAATTAAAATAAATATAATGTCACAGGATGTCATAGGTCAGTATCAAATGAGTTTGAAATTATTATTTGCAGCACAAATAAGGTTTTTTTAGGATTTTTAAAAATCCCTAAAACTGTCAGAAAAAGGTTAAGGCCTAAGCTATTTCTATGTGAGTGGCTAATTTTATTTTTGTTTTTATAATTGTAATACACAAACTATGAAATTATACAAAATGTATAAAAAGATAAATAAATAAATACGCACACATTAAAAAAGCAGCCAAGTCGAATGAGTTTCCTTTTTTATATAGATTAAAATTGAAGACAGAAACAAGTGGTAAATGTGGTCACTTTAATATTCAAATCCAGTAGATCCAGTTTATGTTCACGTGGCTGTTTTCGTTTATATTAGCCAAGCTATTATGTGTTTTGAAATAATCTTGTCCGTGATGTGTTCGTTCGTACGACGAAAGGCAGAATCCTGCAGCTCGAGAGATATGTTATTCTGCCAGTCGCGCTTTCAAATAGTCTTGCACACTTAAACAGGTCACAAACACCTGTATTTAGCTCTTGTTGTGTTACAATGGGTTTATTGTGTGCATTTGTGGTAATATTTTATTTAAAAAAGCTCTTAAACAAGAATAAATTCGTTTGTTTTGAGCTGGACACTGTACGCGCTGATCGGAGGCGTGATTTCAGATAGGCAGCCACAAATATTTCATTTTCACACAAACAGTTCAAAAACATCTTAATTTAGCTCTTGGTGTGTTCTAATTGGTTGATTGTGTGATATCGCTGTAATAATTTATTTTTAAAAGCTTTAAAACAGGAATAAATTCGTTTTCTCTGAGCTCTTTACTCCAGACGCTCGTGGTCACAGCGGTGATTCATCTCTCCTATTTCTCACATATCTCTGGCCAGAAATAATTTATCCATGAGCCCTGAACCGGTAATAATCAGATATGTTGGTTTAGCTTGTCAGTGTGAATTAAATCTAAGTATTTGTTTGTATTTTTAACCGATTTAAAAGTGAAAGTAAAAGTTCGGGAATTGAACCTGTAGGGGCGCAATTTCTCTCAGACAATGGAAGTCTGAAGCACATATACTCAAACAGAGGGACAGAGTGAGATGAGATGTCTGAGAGTTTTTTAATTTTCTGTTATCCATACAGTGTTGTAAAGTCGTGAAACTATGCATATTTCCTCAGAATGACTTTTTCATCTGTATGAAAAAATTATTTGACGTGTTTGGAAGCTGCAATTTAAAAATACAATAATGATTCCCTTTGTAAGGTCATTTAAAAAAATCACCACGGCAAAACCATTCAAGCTATCCAAAATCCATTCACAATTTAAGTTCCTATCAGAAATACTGATGTGTGTTCAGAGTTTTGTGAAATTCTAAGTATGTTATTTGCCTCAAAATCACCTGAGAAGTATTCCAGTTTGACATGTTGCCACGCCAACAATTTTTTAGATATCAATATCCCCCTTGCAGATTTATATCGGCTGTGTTTTAACATTATTCTGATGAAGTTTGAAGCAAATCGAGTAATAATAAGATGCTGAATTCAAATCATTTTGAAAATGACACACTTCCTTCTGCCAGTTGGTGGCGCTATAACTTTGACTCCTAATAGTCACATATATGCGATCGACATCATACAACGAATAATCTGATGAAGTTTGATTAAAATCAGGAAATGTATGTGGACGGTATTAGACACTTCCTGTTTCTCATTTCTCGCCATAATTTCAACGCCTCGCCACGAGCAAACCGTTCGAGATATCAAAAATCCCCTGGCAATTTTTCATCCCCAGTGTCTTGAGATCATGTTGACCGAGTTTGGCGGCAATCGAGAAAAAATCCTATGACAAGTATTTCAAATTCCAGAGCATGCGCTTTTTACATAACTCTAAATAGCTGACTTCCTGTTGGGTGGAGCCTATGACATGCATTACAAAAGTTGTTCGGCACGATGAGATCTATATGTGTACTGAGTTTCATATGAATATGTGCAAGTATGTGTGAGCTATACATCAACATTTTTGGCTGTGTTCCAGGGGGCGCCGTAGAGCCCCTGTGCCACGCCCGGGTCCCAGCCTCTGCAGGCTCCTAAAGGCCACAGATTCCAAAGTGTGCGCAAATTTTCAAGAGTTTTTGAGTATGTTAAGGACCCCCAAAGCCCCCACAACTTTGACGAAAAATTTGAATACTAAACCCTAAATAGCCAACTTCCTGTTGGGCGGAGCCTATGATATGCAATACAAAAGTTGTTTGGATTGATGAGATTTATATGTGTACCGAGTTTCATACGTCTACGAGCAAGAATGTATGATATATGGCCCTCCATATTCCAGGGGGCGCTGTAGAGCCCCTGTGCCACGCCCGTGTATCAGTCTCTGCCCGGCCCTAATGGCCGCAGGTTCCAATCTGTGTGCCAATTTTCAAGACTTTTTAAGCACGTTAAGGGCCCCAAAAGCCCCCGAGACGTTGGAAAAAAAAAAAAAAAATAATAATAATAATAATAATAATAATAATAAAAAATAATCCTAAGGAAAACAATAGGCCTCTCGCCCTTTGGGCTTGAGCCCTAATAAAATATAGCTGCAAGCAGCGATGGCGGGCTCAAGCCACCAATGCCATCGCCACCCCGGTGGCATCAGGTAAACTGTGCCCAGCGGGCACATGCATTCACAATATCCCTCTGGCAGTGTGGTTTTAAAAGATATGGCAGTTAAAGGGTTAATCCGAATCATCTAGACTTTAAAATCACATTCACAGAACAATATATATATATATATATATATATATATATATATATATATATATATATATATATATATATATATAAATAACTTTAGTAACACTTTACAATAAGATTCCATTTATAAACATTATGTTAACATGAACAATATTTATATAGCATTCATTCATGTCAGTTAATATTCCAAACTTAAACATTAAAACATTGTTTTATTGTGATTTTTTTCCAAGCACATTTTACCAATTCCAAACCATATCAATCTTAATAACTACTATTATTTTTTATTTAATCATTTATGAGTGCTATACAATAGTCCAGGAAAGCTGGAAGAGAAAAGCAGGTCAAGAAGAACTGATAAAAAGAATTGCAAAATAATTAGGAATTAATGTGAAGATTAATTTTTAGTCAATTCTGCAAGACAGACTTTCAGGAAAGGAGGTGGAATAAAAATGAGCTCCTAAATCTTAATCCTGGATTCTGGAAGATATATTCCTCAAACCATCGAACAAGAGGAGGTGGTGCTGGTCCTTCACGAGTCACTCTAATCTGTTATTAAGCCTATATATAAAGCCTTAATATATAGTATTTCACAATACTTCATGGTATTCTAATTAAATAATTTTTTGGAATCTTAAGTCTCTCAGAGCCTGACACCGAGTAATTCTGGAGACTCCAGGAAAGTGGCAGTTCTGTAAAATGTTGGTGCTGGAGACTAAATGCTTCCCTGATAGTTTCACACCTAATTCACTTAACACATACACACACACACACACACACACACACATTACCCACAGTGACAGTGGGACTGAGTGACATCAGATGTATGATAGTTTTTTAATTTTCTATCATCCATATAGTGTTGTATAGTCATGAAACTATTGTCATGAGACCAGTCATTCTGAGGAAATATGCCTCAGAATGACTTGTCTTCTATGTGTACATTTTTTTTAAGTGTTTAGAAGCTGCACTTTAAAAAAATAAAAAGACATTTACTGGTTCCTTTTTTACTATTATTTCAAAAAATCACCACGACAAAACCATTCAAGCTATCCAAAATTCATTCACACCTGTTGTGTAAGATTAATTCTTTAAACAGTGGTAAAAGAGGATGTAGTGCTGAACCTTCAAGAGTCACTCAAAACGTATCTTTCCATAAAGCCTATAAAGAATTATTCTTAATATACAGTTCACAATACTTCAGCTTGTTATTCTAATTAAGTGAGGGTCATTTTATCAGTAAAATTCCTAAAATACATATTATTTTATTTGAAAGATTTCTATAAATGATTTAAAATCATACTCGTTTCTACAATAATTATTTAAAAGTAATCCTATAGCTCCCTCTGGTGGCCATTATAGGTACTAAGAATTGCAAGCTTGATTTATAAGTTATGATAGTTTTAATTTTATGCTGGCTCTTGAAAATGATAAAGCTATGAAACTTACTGTGCTTCCTTCAAATGAGGACTTCTACTTATATAAAAAATTATGAAGAGTTAGAATGAAAAATTTTAAAGATATAGTAAAATAACTATTGTATTTTTTATGTTACTTTAATAAATCTCTATGGCAACACCATTTAAGCTATCCTAAACCCATTCACAATTTAACATCTCAGTATACTGGCATCATGTTGAAAAAGGAAGTATGGAGTAGTATGAGGAGGAGTATGAATTCATTTACAGGCTGATTTTATCATAAATCCACAATAAAATTTCTGAGTTCTGTATCAATCTGTGTTGTTGTTTGTTTATTTTTATCTTTTATTTTTCATAGGAAGATAACTTACTCTCCTTTTTAATAAATGTGCTTATAAACCAAGGACAAGCTATTTATAGCTGTATTTATAAACTGCTTACTACTGACTATTGAATATTGGGACAAGGCTTTATAAAGCATGAACTGACTATTTACTAATGAGTGCAGTTATTATAAAGTGTTATCAATGCATTTGCTAATGTTAACAAATTAGACATTATTTTACAGTGTTATCAAATCCTTAAATTACTCATAAGCATTTGTGAAAGTTCTGCTTGCATTACAGCTTAGTATTGATCTGTGAGCTGAACAGATTTACTGTTACATCCATGAGATTATGTAAGTTAAAATAAGTATAATGTCACAGGATGTCATAGGTCAGTATCAAATGAGTTTGAAATTATTATTTGCAGCACAAATAAGGTTTTTTTAGGATTTTTAAAAATCCCTAAAACTGTCAGAAAAAGGTTAAGGCCTAAGCTATTTCTATGTGAGTGGCTAAATTTATTTTTGTTTTTATAATTGTAATACACAAACTATGAAATTATACAAAATGTATAAAAAGGTAAATAAATAAATACGCACACATTAAAAAAGCAGCAAAGTCGAATGAGTTTCCTTTTTTATATAGATTAAAATTGAAGACAGAAGCAAGTGGTAAATGTGGTCACTTTAATATTCAAATCCAGTAGATCCAGTTTATGTTTACGTGGCTGTTTTCGTTTATAGTCGCCAAGCTATTATGTATTTTGAAATAATCTTGTCCGTTATGTGTTCGTTCGTACGACGAAAGCCAGAATCCTGCAGCTCGAGAGATATGTTATTCTGCCAGTCGCCCTTTCAAATAGTCTTGCACACTTAAACAGGTCACAAACACCTGCATTTACCTCTTGTTGTGTTACAATGGGTTTATTGTGTGCATTTGTGGTAATATTTTATTTAAAAAAGCTCTTAAACAAGAATAAATTCGTTTGTTTTGAGCTCGACACTGTACGCGCTGATCGGAGGCGTGATTTCAGATAGGCAGCCACAAATATTTCATTTTCACACAAACAGTTCAAAAACATCTTAATTTAGCTCTTGGTGTGTTCTAATTGGTTGATTGTGTGATATCGCTGTAATAATTTATTTTTAAAAGCTTTAAAACAGGAATAAATTCGTTTTCTCTGAGCTCTTTACTCCAGACGCTCGTGATCACAGCGGTGATTCATCTCTCCTATTTCTCAAATATCTCTGGCCAGAAATAATTTATCCATGAGCCCTGAACCGGTAATAATCAGATATGTTGGTTTAGCTTGTCAGTGTGAATTAAATCTAAGTATTTATTTGTATTTTTAACCGATTTAAAAGTGAAAGTAAAAGTTCGGGAATTGAACCTGTAGGGGCGCTATTTCTCTCAGACAATGGAAGTCTGAAGCACATATACTCAAACAGAGGGACAGAGTGAGATGAGATGTCTGACAGTTTTTTAATTTTCTGTTATCCATACAGTGTTGTAAAGTCGTGAAACTATGCATATTTCCTCAGAATGACTTTTTCATCTGTATGAAAAAATTCTTTGACGTGTTTGGAAGCTGCAATTTAAAAAATACAATAATGATTCCCTTTGTAAGGTCATTTAAAAAAATCACCACGGCAAAACCATTCAAGCTATCCAAAATCCATTCACAATTTAAGTTCCTATCAGAAATACTGATGTGTGTTCAGAGTTTTGTGAAATTCTAAGTATGTTATTTGCCTCAAAATCACCTGAGAAGTATTCCAGTTTGACATGTTGCCACGCCAACAATTTTTTAGATATCAATATCCCCCTTGCAGATTTATATCGGCTGTGTTTTAACATTATTCTGATGAAGTTTGAAGCAAATCGAGTAATAATAAGATGCTGAATTCAAATCATTTTGAAAATGACACACTTCCTTCTGCCAGTTGGTGGCGCTATAACTTTGACTCCTAATAGTCACATATATGCGATCGACATCATACAACGAATAATCTGATGAAGTTTGATTAAAATCAGGAAATGTATGTGGATGGTATTAGACACTTCCTGTTTCTCATTTCTCGCCATAATTTCAACGCCTCGCCACGAGCAAACCGTTTGAGATATCAAAAATCCCCTGGCAATTTTCATCCCCAGTGTCTTGAGATCATGTTGACCGAGTTTGGCGGCAATCGAGAAAAAAACCTATGACAAGTATTTCAAATTCCAGAGCATGCGCTTTTTACATAACTCTAAATAGCTGACTTCCTGTTGGGTGGAGCCTATGACATGCAATACGAAAGTTGTTCGGCACAATGAGATCTATATGTGTACTGAGTTTCATATTAATATGTGCAAGTATGTGTGAGCTATACATCAACATTTTCTGACTGTGTTCCAGGGGGCGCCGTAGAGCCCCTGTGCCACGCCCGGGTCCCAGCCTCTGCAGGCTCCTAAAGGCCACAGATTCCAAAGTGTGCGCAAATTTTCAAGAGTTTTTTGAGTATGTTAAGGACCCCAAAAAGCACCCACAACTTTGACGAAAAATTTGAATACTAAACCCTAAATAGCCAACTTCCTGTTGGGCGGAGCCCTATGATATGCAATACAAAAGTTGTTTGGATTGATGAGATTTATATGTGTACCGAGTTTTCATACGTCTACGAGCAAGAGTGTATGATATATGGCCCTCCATATTCCAGGGGGCGCTGTAGAGCCCCTGTGCCACGCCCGTGTATCAGTCCTCTGCCCGGCCCTAATGGCCGCAGGTTCCAATCTGTGTGCCAATTTTCAAGACTTTTTAAGCACGTTAAGGGCCCAAAAGCCCCCGAGACGTTGGAAAAAAATAATAATAATAATAATAATAATAATAAAATATAGCTGCAAGCAAGCGAGGCGGGCTCAAGCCACCAATGCCATCGCCACCCGGTGGCATCAGGTAAACTTGGCCCAGCGGGCACATGCATTCACAAATCCCTCTGGCAGTGAGGTTTTAAAGGCGGTATGGCGGTTAAAGGTTAATCCGAATCATCTAGACTTTAAAATCACATTCACAGAACCAATATATATATATATATATATATATATATATATATATATATATATATATGTATATATATATTTAATAACACTTTACAATTAAGATTTCATTTTATAAACATTATGTAACATGAACAATATTTATATAGCATTCATTCATGTCATTTAATATTCCAACTTAAACATT
>NW_020528005.1:0-18748 GCF_003368295.1 Carassius auratus | reverse complement strand
TTTGTGAAATAAAATGCTATACTAAACAAATGCATTGGTGTAATATTACAAAACTCAGAATGTGTCAACAACACCATCCCCTGAAGGTACTCGAAATATTTTGAAACAGCGCCACCTAGTGGTCAAAGGTTATAACTCAATTTACATAAAGGCTAATAACTTTTGAATTAATCTGGCTATTGACATCATGCTGGTCTTTTTAGATTCCTTGGGTCAAGTGGAGAACATAAAATACAAAGTTTACCTTATTTGGCTGAACTCCCTGTCCGCCATTTTGATTAATGTTGAAAACCTACATTTTCGAACTCCTCCTAGACCGTTAGTCCGATTTTCACCAAATTTGACGTGGATCATTTTCGGACCATTCTGGCAAAAAGTTATGGATTTTGTGTCCATATAAGAAACGGTTCTCATTTAGGGCAATCAAAAAATCTGCTGGAAGGGTGCCAAAATGCGTTTGAGGCTGTATCTCTGCAATGCTTTGACATATTTGCACCCAAACTTTGTATGTGTCATCGTCAACCTCACACTGACCATTACAAACTAATTTGGTAACAGTTGCCACCTATTGGTTACACGTGAAAAGCCAATAAATCCTATTACTAGTTGTTGTGTTTATAGTTTTCAAGCCATTTTGCCTAAAATAATCTTAAAACTGTCTTAATTACTCATCCCTGCCGTTCGTCTGAAGCTTGCTTCTGTAGTGCTTGGCCCCCGTTATTGCTGCTTGCAGCTATATTTATTATTATTCTTCTTCTTCTTCCGCCGCAAGTCTATGGCAGCCCATAGAACCGTTTGCGGGAAAGTTGTATAATTTTGCACACTGATAGAGGACAGTCCCAACATTAACTATAGCAAATTTGAAGCCTCTAACTCCTACTCTCTAGCGCCACCACTTGTCCAAACTTTCAATGTTTGTATGCTAATAACTTTTGAACCGTAAGCCAGAAAATGGAAATTCTTTTTTCCTCTGAATCCTTGGCTCAGGCCAAGTCGAATGAACCCTAAAATTCAAAAATCGCAAGGTTTAGTTTTTTCGCTATTATCAATTATTCGAAAAACCTACTTTTTCGAACTCGTCCTAGACGGTTAGTCCGATTGCCACGAAAATTGGCTCAGATCATCTTCAGACCATGCTGGCAAAAAGTTATGGAATTCAAGTTGATTCGTCCAACTGTTGTCGAATGACACGTAAACAAATTTGACGAAAAGCACACAAACATGCACGTGAGGCTATATCCCGGCAACGGTTTGTCATATTGAGACCAAACTTGGCGTGTGTTATAACAAGCATGAACTGAGACTACCTGCTGTGTTTCGACACAGCGCCACCTAGTGGTCAGGAGATATGAAAAATGCATATTTTGGCTTATAACTACTGAATGGTTTGGCCAAAAATCACACAACTGGTCTCTTTAGATTCAGTGAGTCATGTCGAGTCGAATGATATCCAATTTTCCTGTGTCGGCCATTTTAGGCGTCGGCCATTTTGAATTATGTTTCAAAATGCTGTATTTTTTGAACGCAGCATCGTATCGTTTCGCAAATAATTACAAAAATATTCGGCTGAATGCCCTGAAGGTACTCAAAAAGTTTGGTGGCAGCGCCACCTTGTGGCCAATAGTTATAATGAAATATCACATAAACGCTAATAACTTTTGAATAAATTAGTCTATTAAAATTAAAATGGTCTCGCTATATTCTGTGGGTCATGCCGAGAGTATTGATACCAATAATGTGAAAATTGGCCTTACTTCCTGTCCGCCATTTTGCTTAATGTTGAAAACCTACTTTTTCGAACTCCTCCTAGACCGTTAGCCCAATTTTCACCAAATTTGACGTGAATCATCTTCAGACCATGCTGGCAAAAAGTTATGGATTTTGTGTCGATATACGTAACGGTTCTCATTTAGCGCATCAACGAATTTGCTGGAAGGGTGCCAAAATGCATTTGAGGCTGTATCTCTGCAACACTTTGACATATTTGCACCAAACTTTGTATGTGTCATCGCCACCTCACACTGACCATGCCACATAAATTTGGTAACAGCGCCACCTATTGGTCAAGAGTAATAAACCATTCATTAACCATGAGTAATTACACTTTTTAAAATGCTAATAACTTTTTAGTCCATTAGCCTATTGCAACGAAACTGGGCTCAAAATATTCCCTGGCTTATGCCGATAACATAGATACCAAATATGCCAGTGTTTACTGAAGTTCCGGTCCACCATTTTGATTTATGTGGAAAACCTACTTTTTCGAACTCCTCATGAACCGTATGTCCAATTTTCACCAAATTCGAATCAGATGATCTTCAGACTATGTTGACACAAAGTTATGGATTTTGTGTAGATAGACAAAACCGTTTTCGCATACCAAAGCGACGAAGTTGAAACACAATGACAAAATGACACTTGAGGCTGCATCTCTGGAATGCTGTGGCATATTAACACCAAACTTTGTGTGTGTCATTGAAAAGTCAAACAGAGTACACCAAATTGATTTCATAACAGTGCCACCTATTGGTCAAACTTTATAAGCCAAGTAATCATGCTACTAGAGGTGGTATTATGATTTTTTTTTGCCATTTCAATTACAATAATTCCAAAATTACTGTTATTGCTCATTAATGTATTTGGTGTGATGCTTCATGCCATGCTTAGCTCCTACATTTGCCGTTGGAGTGCTTGGCCCCGTAATTGCTGCTTGCAGCTATATTTCTGCTTCTTCTTCTTCTTCTTCTTCTTCTTCTTCCGCCGCAAGTCTATGGCAGCCCATAGAACCGATTGCGGGAAAGTTGTATAATTTGGCACACTGATAGAGGACAGACCCTCCATTAACTATAGCTAATTTGAAGTCTCTAACTCCTACTCTCTAGCGCCACCACTTGTCCAAACTTTCAATGTTTGTATGCTAATAACTTTTGAACCGTAAGCCAGAAAATGGAAATTATTTTTTCCTCTGAATCCTTGGCTCATGCCAAGTCGAATGAACCCCAAAATTCAAAAATCGCAAGGTTTAGTTTTTTCGCTATTTTCAATTTTTCGAAAAACCTACTTTTTCGAACTCGTCCTAGACGGTTAGTCCGATTGCCACGAAAATTGGCTCAGATCATCTTCAGACCATGCTGGCAAAAAGTTATGGAATTCAAGTTGATTCGTCCAACCGTTGTCGAATGACACGTAAACAAATTTGACGAAAAGCACGCAAAAATGCACTTCAGGCTATATCTCAGCAACGGTTTGGCATATTGAGACCAAACTTGGTGTGTGTTATAATAAACATGACCTGAGACTACCTGCAGTGTTTCGACACAGCGCCACCTAGTGGTCAGGAGATATGAAAAATGCATATTTTGGCTTATATCTTCTGAATGGTTTGGCCAAAAATCACACAATTGGTCTCTTTAGATTCAGTGAGTCATGTCGAGTCGTATGATATGCAAATTTCCCGTGTCAGCCATTTTAGGCGTCGGCCATTTTGAATTATGTTTTAAAATGCTGTATTTTTTCAACGCAGCATCGTATCATTTCGCAAATAATTACAAAAATATTCGGCTCCATGCCCTGAAGGTACTCAAAAAGTTTGGTGGCAGCGCCACCTTGTGGTCAAGAGTTATAATGAATTATCACAAAAATGCTAATAACTTTTGAGTAAATTAGACAATTGAAATGCAAATGGTTTCCCCGTATTCTATGGGTCATGCCGAGAACATAGATACCGATTATGCCAAAATTGGCCATACTTCCTGTCCGCCATTTTGATTAATGATGAAAACCTACTTTTTCGAACTCCTCCTAGACCGTTAGTCCGATTTTCACCAAATTTGACGCGAATCATCTTCAGACCATGCTGGCAAAAAGTTATGGATTTCGTGTCGATATACAAAACGCTTCTGATTTAGCGCATCAACGAATTTGCTGGAAGGGTGCCAAAATGCATTTGAGGCTATATCTCTGCAACGCTTTGACATTTTTGCACCAAACTTTGTATGTGTCATCGCCACCTCACAATGACCATGCCACATAAATTTGGTAACAGCGCCACCTATTGGTCAAGAGTAATGAACCATTCATTAACTATGAATAATTACACTTAGAAAAATGCTAGTAACTTTTTAATGCATTAGCCTATTGTAATGAAACTGGCCTCAATATATTCCCTGGCTTATGCCGACAACATAGATACCATATATGCCAGAGTAAGCCGAAATTCCTGTCCGCCATTTTGATTTATGTTGAAAACCTACTTTTTCGAACTCCTCATCAACCGTTAGTCCGATTTTCACCAAACTTGACTCAGATGATCTGTAGACTGTGCTCACAAAATGTTATGGATTTTGTATCGATAGACAAAACCGTTTTCGCATACCACAGCGACGAATTTGAGGCACAATGCCAAAATGACACTTGAGGCTGTATCTCTGCAATGCTTTGGCATATTGACACCAAACTTTGTTTGTGTCATTGAAAAGTCACACAGAGAACACCAAATTGACTTGATAACAGCACCACCTATTGGTCAATTTTGATAAGCCAGTAGATCATGCTACTAGAGGTTGTATTTATGATTTTTTTAGCCATTTCAATTACAATAACACTAAAATTGCTGTTATTGCTCATTAATGCATTTGGTGTGATGCTCCATGCCATGCTTAGCTCCTACATTTGCCGTTGGAGTGCTTGGCCCCCGTAATTGCTGCTTGCAGCTATATTTAGGGGCCAAGCACCGAAGGTGCGTAGGCACCTATTGTTTTCGTTGGCGTTATTATTATTATTCTTCTTCTTCTTCTTCCGCCGCAAGTCTATGGCAGCCCATAGAACCGATTGCGGGAAAGTTGTATAATTTGGCACACTGATAGAGGACAGTCCCAACATTAACTACAGCTAATTTGAAGCCTCTAACTCCTACTCTCTAGCGCCACCACTTGTCCAAACTTTCAATGTTTGTATGCTAATAACTTTTGAACCGTAAGCCAGAAAATGGAAATTCTTTTTTCCTCTGAATCCTTGGCTCAGGCCAAGTCGAATGAACCCTAAAATTCAAAAATCGCAAGGTTTAGTTTTTTCGCTATTTTCAATTATTCGAAAAACCTACTTTTTCGAACTCGTCCTAGACGGTTAGTCCGATTGCCACGAAAATTGGCTCAGATCATCTTCAGACCATGCTGGCAAAAAGTTATGGAATTCAAGTTGATTCGTCCAACTGTTGTCGAATGACACGTAAACAAATTTGACGAAAAGCACGCAAACATGCACGTGAGGCTATATCCCGGCAACGGTTTGTCATATTGAGACCAAACTTGGCGTGTGTTATAACAAGCATGAACTGAGACTACCTGCTGTGTTTCGACACAGCGCCACCTAGTGGTCAGGAGATATGAAAAATGCATATTTTGGCTTATAACTACTGAATGGTTTGGCCAAAAATCAAACAACTGGTCTCTTTAGATTCAGTGAGTCATGTCGAGTCGAATGATATCCAATTTTCCTGTGTCGGCCATTTTAGGCGTCGGCCATTTTGAATTATGTTTCAAAATGCTGTATTTTTTGAACGCAGCATCGTATCGTTTCGCAAATAATTACAAAAATATTCGGCTCCATGCCCTGAAGGTACTCAAAAAGTTTGGTGGCAGCGCCACCTTGTGGCCATTAGTTATAATGAAATATCACATAAACGCTAATAACTTTTGAATAAATTAGTCTATTAAAATTAAAATGGTCTCGCTATGTTCTGTGGGTCATGCCGAGAGAATTGATACCAATAATGTGAAAATTGGCCTTACTTCCTGTCCGCCATTTTGCTTAATGTTGAAAACCTACTTTTTCGAACTCCTCCTAGACCGTTAGCCCAATTTTCACCAAATTTGACGTGAATCATCTTCAGACCATGCTGGCAAAAAGTTATGGATTTTGTGTCGATATACGTAACGGTTCTCATTTAGCGCATCAACGAATTTGCTGGAAGGGTGCCAAAATGCATTTGAGGCTGTATCTCTGCAACACTTTGACATATTTGCACCAAACTTTGTATGTGTCATCGCCACCTCACACTGACCATGCCACATAAATTTGGTAACAGCGCCACCTATTGGTCAAGAGTAATAAACCATTCATTAACCATGAGTAATTACACTTTTTAAAATGCTAATAACTTTTTAGTCCATTAGCCTATTGCAACGAAACTGGGCTCAAAATATTCCCTGGCTTATGCCGATAACATAGATACCAAATATGCCAGTGTTTACTGAAGTTCCGGTCCACCATTTTGATTTATGTGGAAAACCTACTTTTTCGAACTCCTCATGAACCGTATGTCCAATTTTCACCAAATTCGAATCAGATGATCTTCAGACTATGTTGACACAAAGTTATGGATTTTGTGTCGATAGACAAAACCGTTTTCGCATACCAAAGCGACGAAGTTGAAACACAATGACAAAATGACACTTGAGGCTGCATCTCTGGAATGCTGTGGCATATTAACACCAAACTTTGTGTGTGTCATTGAAAAGTCAAACAGAGTACACCAAATTGATTTCATAACAGTGCCACCTATTGGTCAAACTTCATAAGCCAAGTAATCATGCTACTAGAGGTGGTATTACGATTTTTTTTTTGCCATTTCAATTACAATAATTCCAAAATTACTGTTATTGCTCATTAATGTATTTGGTGTGATGCTTCATGCCATGCTTAGCTCCTACATTTGCCGTTGGAGTGCTTGGCCCCGTAATTGCTGCTTGCAGCTATATTTCTTCTTCTTCTTCTTCTTCTTCTTCCGCCGCAAGTCTATGGCAGCCCATAGAACCGATTGCGGGAAAGTTGTATAATTTGGCACACTGATAGAGGACAGTCCCAACATTAACTATAGCAAATTTGAAGTCTCTATCTCCTACTCTCTAGCGCCACCACTTGTCCAAACTTTCAATGTTTGTATGCTAATAACTTTTGAACCGTAAGCCAGAAAATGGAAATTCTTTTTTCCTCTGAATCCTTGGCTCATGCCAAGTCGAAAGAACCCCAAAATTCAAAAATCGCAAGGTTTAGTTTTTTCGCTATTTTCAATTATTCGAAAAACCTACTTTTTCGAACTCGTCCTAGACGGTTAGTCCGATTGCCACGAAAATTGGCTCAGATCATCTTCAGACCATGCTGGCAAAAAGTTATGGAATTCAAGTTGATTCGTCCAACTGTTGTCGAATGACACGTAAACAAATTTGACGAAAAGCATGCAAACATGCACGTGAGGCTATATCCCGGCAACGGTTTGTCATATTGAGACCAAACTTGGCGTGTGTTATAACAAGCATGAACTGAGACTACCTGCAGTGTTTCGACACAGCGCCACCTAGTGGTCAGGAGATATGAAAAATGCATATTTTGGCTTATAACTACTGAATGGTTTGGCCAAAAATCACACAACTGGTCTCTTTAGATTCAGTGAGTCATGTCGAGTCAAATGATATCCAATTTTCCTGTGTCGGCCATTTTAGGCGTCGGCCATTTTGAATTATGATTTAAAATGCTGTATTTTTTGAACGCAGCATCGTATCGTTTCGCAAATAATTACAAAAATATTCGGCTCCATGCCCTGAAGGTACTCAAAAAGTTTGGTGGCAGCGCCACCTTGTGGCCAATAGTTATAATGAAATATCACATAAATGCTAATAACTTTTGAATAAATTAGTCTATTAAAATTAAAATGGTCTCGCTATATTCTGTGGGTCATGCCGAGAGTATTGATACCAATAATGTGAAAATTGGCCTTACTTCCTGTCCGCCATTTTGCTTAATGTTGAAAACCTACTTTTTCGAACTCCTCCTTGACCGTTAGCCCAATTTTCACCAAATTTGACATGAATCATCTTCAGACCATGCTGGCAAAAAGTTATGGATTTTGTGTCGATATACGTAACGGTTCTCATTTAGCGCATCAACGAATTTGCTGGAAGGGTGCCAAAATGCATTTGAGGCTGTATCTCTGCAACACTTTGACATATTCGCACCAAACTTTGTATGTGTCATCGCCACCTCACACTGACCATGCCACATAAATTTGGTAACAGCGCCATCTATTGGTCAAGAGTAATAAACCATTCATTAACCATGAGTAATTGACTTTTTCGATCTCCTGATCAACCGTATGTCCGATTTTCACCAAATTCGAATCAAATGATCTTCAGGCTACACTGATTCAAAGTTATGGATTTTGAGTCGATAGACAAAACCGTTTTCGCATACCACATCGACGAATTTGAGGCACAATGAGAAAATGACACTTGAGGCTGTATCCCTGGAATGCTTTGGCATATTGACACCAAACTTTGTGTGTGTCATTGAAAAGTCACACAGAGTACACCAAATTGATTTTATAACAGTGTCACCTATTGGTCAAGCTTGATAAACCAAGTAATCATGCTACTAGAGGTGGTATTGGTGTTTTTTTTTTTTTTGCCAATTCAAATACAATAATTCCAAAATTGCTGTTATTGCTCATTAATGTATTTGGTGTGATGCTTTATGCGATGCTTAGCTACTATATTTGCCGTTGGAGTGCTTGGCCCCGTAATTGCTGCTTGCAGCTATATTTATTATTCTTCTTCTCTAAGATGAATCGCATTTTTGAGGGCCTAAACATGCTCGAAAAGTCATGAAACTTTGCACACACCTCAGAACTGGCGAAAATTTACGTCTGATATGGGTTTCAGAAGTGGGTGTGGTAAAATTGCTCAACAGCGCCACCTATACACGTTCAACGGTGTGCGCCTCGAGCTACGTTTCATGTACATGTATGAAAATCGGTATACACATGTAACTCTCCAATACCTACAAAAAAGTCTCTTGGAGCAAAATCCGAAACCCAACAGGAAGTCGGTTATTTCTAATATTATGAGCAAATTTTGTGTCATTTTTGTCATTTCCATGCGTTGTATTTTAACGAACTCCTCCTAGAGATTAATTCAGATCAACACCAAATTTGGTATGCCTAATCTAAAGGCCATTGCGATGTTAAATTGCGAAGCTTTTGAGTTTTCGTTGAAGGGCCTGTGTGTGGCGGCCTGGCGAATTTCGATGATTCGCCATGAAACAGGAAGTTGCTATAACTCAGACATACAATGACCAATCTGCCCCAAACTTCACATGTTTGCTGAGTCTCCTGTCCTGAACAGTTTGACACGACCATATTCAGTTATAGTCATAGCGCCACCTATTGGCAACAGGAAGTGACATATTTTACGCTGCGACAAACTACTCCTAGAAATTTTTGACATCAATGTCTTTTTTGTCGTCAGTCTAATCTAAAGGCCTGTACGATGTTAAATTGAGAAGATCTTGAGTTTTCGTTAAAGGGCGTGTCCATGGCGCCATGTCAAAGTTCGATGTCTCGCCATGGGAGTAGTTGTTGTTGTAACTCAGTCATAAAATATCAGATCTTGCCCAAACTTCAAATGTTTGATAAGAGTACTGACCTGAACACATCTGGAGGCTAATATTCCATTGCGTGTGGCAAAATGGCTCGATAGCGCCACCTATACATTTTCAATGGAGTGCGCCTCGAGCTACATGTCATATACATGTACGAAAATCGGTAAACATATGTAACACACCAATAGCTACAAAAAAGTCTCTTGGTACGAAATCCGAATCCCAACAGGAAGTCGGTTATTTTTAATTTTCCCTGCAAAATTGGTGTTGTTTTTGTCATTTTCAGGGGTTGTATTTTAACGAACTCCTCCTAGAGATTTATTCAGATCAACACCAAACTTGGTCAGTGTAATCTAAAGCCCTTTGCCATGTTAAATTGCGAAGGAATTGAGGTTTCGTTAAAGGGCGTGTCCATGGCGGCCTGACAAATTTCGATGATTCGCCATGAAAAATGATGGTGCTATAACTCACACATACAATGTCCAATCCGCCCCAAACTTCATATTTTTGATAAGACTCTTCACCTGAACAGATCTACATGCCAATATTCAGTTATAGTCATAGCACCACCTATTGGCAACTGGAAGTGACATATTTTACACTGTGACAAACTACTCCTAGAAATATTATGACATCAATGTCATTTTTGTGGTCAGTCTAATCTAAAGACCTGTGTGATGTTTAGTTGTGAAGATCTTGAGTTTTTGTTAAAAGGCATGTCCATGTCGCCATGACGAAGTTCGATGTCTCGCCATGGGAATAAAAGATGTTATAACTCAGGCATAAAATGTCCGATCTTGCCCAAACTTCACATGTGTGATAAGAGTCCTGGCTTGAACACATCTGAAGGCCAATATTCCATTATAACGATAGCGCCACCTGCTGGCAACAGGAAGATTGGCACACATATGGAATAAACTTTGATATATTGCACTTATATTTATGAGTTTAAATGCATATTTCTCAACGTTCACCTTTTTACTAAAGCCACACGATGGCAGTGAGCCCGGGTGCGAGGGCCCGTTCATCGCTGCTTGCAGCTTTAATTAGGGCCCGAGCACCGATGGTGTGAGGACCCTCTTGGAATTGCTCCGTTTATTATTATTATTATTATTATTATTATTATTATTATTCTCTAAGATGAATCGCATTTTTGAGGGCATAAACATGCTCGAAAAGTCATGAAACGTTGCACACACCTCAGAACTGGCGAAAATTTACGTCTGATATGGGTGTCAGAAGTGGGTGTGGCAAAATGGCTCAACAGCGCCACCTATACACGTTCAACGGTGTGCGCCTCGAGCTACGTTTCATGTACATGTATGAAAATCGGTATACACATGTAACTCTCCAATACCTACAAAAAAGTCTCTTGGAGCAAAATCCGAAACCCAACAGGAAGTCGGTTATTTCTAATATTATGAGCAAATTTTGTGTCATTTTTGTCATTTCCATGCGTTGTATTTTAACGAACTCCTCCTAGAGATTAATTCAGATCAACACCAAATTTGGTATGCCTAATCTAAAGGCCTTTGCGATGTTAAATTGCGAAGCTTTTGAGTTTTCGTTAAAGGGCCTGTGTGTGGCGGCCTGGCGAATTTCGATGATTCGCCATGAAACAGGAAGTTGCTATAACTCAGACATACAATGACCAATCTGCCCCAAACTTCACATGTTTGATGAGACTCCTGTCCTGAACAGTTTGACATGACCATATTCAGTTATAGTCATAGCGCCACCTATTGGCAACAGGAAGTGACATATTTTACGCTGCGACAAACTACTCCTAGAAATTTTTGACATCAATGTCTTTTTTGTCGTCAGTCTAATCTAAAGGCCTGTACGATGTTAAATTGAGAAGATCTTGAGTTTTCGTTAAAGGGCGTGTCCATGGCGCCATGTCAAAGTTCGATGTCTCGCCATGGGAGTAGAAGTTGTTGTAACTCAGTCATAAAATATCAGATCTTGCCCAAACTTCAAATGTTTGATAAGAGTACTGACCTGAACACATCTGGAGGCTAATATTCCATTGGGTGTGGCAAAATGGCTCGATAGCGCCACCTATACATTTTCAATGGAGTGCGCCTCGAGCTACATGTCATATACATGTACGAAAATCGGTAAACATATGTAACACACCAATAGCTACAAAAAAGTCTCTTGGTACGAAACCCGAATCCCAACAGGAAGTCGGTTATTTTTAATTTTCCCTGCAAAATTGGTGTTGTTTTTGTCATTTTCAGGGGTTGTATTTTAACGAACTCCTCCTAGAGATTTATTCAGATCAACACCAAACTTGGTCAGTGTAATCTAAAGCCCTTTGCCATGTTAAATTGCGAAGGAATTGAGGTTTCGTTAAAGGGCGTGTCCATGGCGGCCTGACAAATTTCGATGATTCGCCATGAAAAATGATGGTGCTATAACTCACACATACAATGTCCAATCCGCCCCAAACTTCACATTTTTGATAAGACTCTTCACCTGAACAGATCTACATGCCAATATTCAGTTATAGTCATAGCGCCACCTATTGGCAACTGGAAGTGACATATTTTACACTGTGACAAACTACTCCTAGAAATTTTATGACATCAATGTCTTTTTTGTGGTCAGTCTAATCTAAAGACCTGTGTGATGTTTAGTTGTGAAGATCTTGAGTTTTTGTTAAAAGGCATGTCCATGTCGCCATGACGAAGTTCGATGTCTCGCCATGGGAATAAAAGATGTTATAACTCAGGCATAAAATGTCCGATCTTGCCCAAACTTCACATGTGTGATAAGGGTCCTGGCTTGAACACATCTGAAGGCCAATATTCCATTATAACGATAGCGCCACCTGCTGGCAACAGGAAGATTGGCACACATATGGAATAAACTTTGATATATTGCACTTATATTTATGAGTTTAAATGCATATTTCTCAACGTACACCTTTTTACTAAAGCCACACGATGGCGGTGAGCCCGGGTGCGAGGGCCCGTTCATCGCTGCTTGCAGCTTTAATTATTATTATTATTATTATTATTCTTCTTCTCCAAAATGAATCGCATTTTTGAGGGCCTAAACATGCTCGAAAAGTCATGAAACTTTGCACACACCTCAGAACTGGCGAAAATTTACGTCTGATATGGGTTTCAGAAGTGGGTGTGGCAAAATGGCTCAACAGCGCCACCTATACACGTTCAACGGTGTGCGCCTCGAGCTACGTTTCATGTACATGTATGAAAATCGGTATACACATGTAACTCTCCAATACCTACAAAAAAGTCTCTTGGAGCAAAATCCGAAACCCAACAGGAAGTCGGTTATTACTAATATTATGAGCAAATTTTGTGTCATTTTTGTCATTTCCATGCGTTGTATTTTAACGAACTCCTCCTAGAGATTCATTCAGATCAACACCAAATTTGGTATGCCTAATCTGAAGGCCTTTGCGATGTTAAATTGCGAAGCTTTTGAGTTTTCGTTAATGGGCGTGTCCGTGGCGGCCTGGCGAATTTCGATGATTCGCCATGAAACAGGAAGTTGCTATAACTCAGACATACAATGACCAATCTGCCCCAAACTTCACATGTTTGATGAGACTCCTGACCTGAACAGATTGACATGCCCATATTCAGTTATAGTCATAGCGCCACCTATTGGCAACAGGAAGTGACATATTTTACACTGCGATGAACTACTCCTAGAAATTTTATGACATCAATGTATTTTTTGTGGTCAGTCTAATCTAAAGGCCTGTGCGATGTTAAGTTGTGAAGATCTTGAGTTTTCGTTAAAAGGCGTGTCCATGGCGCCGTCACGAAGTTCGATGTCTCGCCATGGGAATAAAAGATGTTATAACTCAGGCATAAAATGTCCGATCTTCCCCAAACTGCACATGTGTGATAAGAGTCCTGGCCTGAACACATCTGAAGGCCAAAATTCCATCAGGTGTGGCAAAATGGCTCGATAGCGCCACCTATACACTTTCAACAGAGTGCGCCTCGAGCTATGTTTCACGTACATGTACAAAAATCGGTATACACATGTAACACAGCCAATACCTACAAAAAAGTCTCTTGGTACGAAATCCGAATCCCAACAGGAAGTCGGTTATTTAGAATTTTCTCTGCAAAATTGGCGTTGTTTTTGCCATTTTCAGGGGTTGTACTTTAACGAACTCCTCCTAGAGATTTATTCAGATCAACACCAAACCTGGTCAGTGTAATCTTAAGCCCTTTGCGATGTTAAATTGCGAAGATCTTTAGATTTCGTTAAAGGGCGTGTCCATGGCGGCCTGACAAATTTCGATGTTTCGCCATGAAAAAGGAAGTTGCTGTAACTCAGACATACAATGTCCAATCTGCCCCAAACTTCACATGTTAGATAAAACTTCTGCCCTTAACAGATCTACATGCCCACATTCAGTTATAGTCATAGCGCCACCTATTGGCAACAGGAAGTGACATGTTTTACGCTGCGACAAACTACTCCTATAATTTTTTTGAGATTAACATATATTTTGTGGTCAGTCTAATCTAAAGGCCTGTGCAATGTTAACTTTTGGAGATCTTGAGTTTTGTTAAAGGGCGTTTCCATGGCGCCATGACAAAATTTGATGTCTTGCCACAGCAAGAGAAGTTGTTGTAACTCAAGCATAAAATGTTCAATCTTCCCCAAACTTCACATGTTTGATAAGAGTCCTGGCCTGAACACATCTGAAGCCAATATTCCATTATAATGATAGCGCCACCTGCTGGCAACGGTAAGATTGGCACATATATGGGATATACTTTGATATATTCCACTTATATTTATGGACATTAAATGCATATTTCTCAACGTTCACCTTTTTACTAAAGCACACGATGGCGGTGAGCCCGGGTGCGAGGGCCCGTTCATCGCTGCTTGCAGCTTTAATTAGGGCCCGAGCACCGATGGTTGAGGACCCTCTTGTTTCTGTGTGTTTATTATTATTATTATTATTATTATTTTTCTGAAACTTTCTCGAAAAGTCATGAAACTTGGCACACACGTCAGAGCTGGAAAAATATTAGGTATGCAATGGTTTGCTAAGGTGGGTGTGGCAAAATGGCTCGACAGCGCCACCTATAAATTTTCAACGAAGTGCATCTTGAGCTACGTTTCACGTACTTGTATGAAAATCGGTACACACATGTAACACACCAATATCTACAAAAAAGTCTCTTGGTACGAAATCCAAATTCCAACAGGAAGTCAGTTATTATTTTTTTTCTCATCCAAAATTTTGTCATTTTTGCCATTTCCGGAGGTTGTACTTTAACGAACTCCTCCTAGAGATTTATTCAGATCAACACCAAAGTTTGTCAGTGTAATCTAAAGGCCTTTGCGATGTTAAATTGCGAAGATCTAGAGTTTTCGTTTGAGGGCGTGTCTGTGGCGGCTTGGCGAATTTCGATGTTTCGCCATGAAAAATGAAGTTGCTATAACTTAGACATAAAATGTCCAATCTGCACCAAACTTCACATGTTTGATAAGACTCCTGACCTGAACAGATCAACATTCCCAAATTTAGTTATAGTCATAGCGCCACCTGCTGGCAACAGGAAGTGAATGCCTTACGCTGCAATGAACTACTCCTAGAAATCTAATAAAATCTAAATTGTGTTATGGTCAGTTTAATCTAAAGGCCTTTGCGATAGTGAATTGTGATTATCTTGAGTTTTCGATAAAGGGTGTGTCCTTGGCGACGTGACAAAGTTTGATGTCTCGCCATGAGAATAAAATTTGTAACTCAGGCATAAAATGTCTGATCTTCCCCAAACTTCACATGTTTGATAAGAGTCCTGGCCTGAACACAACTGAAGGCCAATATTCCATTGGGTGTGGCGAAATGGCTCCATAGCGCCACCTATACATTTTCAACGGAGTGCACCTCGAGCTATGTTTCACGTGCATTTACAAAAATCAGTACACACATGTAACACACCAAATACCTACAAAAAAGTCTCTTGGTACGAAATCCGAATCCCAACAGGAAGTCGGTTATTTAGAATTTTCTCTGCAAAATTGGCGTTTTTTTGCCATTTCAGGGGTTGTACTTTAACGAACTCCTCTAGAAATTTATTCCGATCAACACCAAACTTGGTCAGTTAAATCTAAAGACCTTTGCAATGTTAAATTGCGAAGATCTTGAGGTTTCGATAAAGGGCGTGTCCATGGCGGCCTGACAAATTACGATGTTTCACCATGAAAAAGGAAGTTGCTCGTAACTCAGACATACAATGTCCAATCTGCCCCAAACTTCACATGTTAGATAAGACTTCTGCCCTTAACAGATCTACATGCCCATATTCAGTTATAGTCATAGCGCCACCTGCTGGCAACAGGAAGTGACATGTTTTATGCTGCCACAAGCTACTCCTAGAAATCTTTTGACAGAAATGTAATTTTTTTGTTGGTCAGTCTAATCTAAAGACCTGTGCAATGTTAAATTATGGAGATCTGAGTTTTTGTTAAAGGGCGTGTCCATAACGCCTTGGCACAATTTGATGTCTCGCCCACAGCAAGAGAAGTTGTTGTAACTCAGGCATAAAATGTTCGATCTTCCCCAAACTTCAACATATTCGATAAGAGTCCTTCCCTAAACACATCTGAAGGCCAATATTCCATTAAAATGATAGCACCACCTGCTGGCAACAGGAAGATTGGAACATATATGGAATATAATTTGATATATTCCAATTATATTTATGACTTTAAATGCATATTTCTCGCCGTTCCCTTTTTACTAATGCCACTCGCTGGCGGGGAGCCCGGGTGCGAGGGCCCGTTCATCGCTGCTTGCAGCTTTAATTATTATTATTATTTTTTTTTTTTTTTTTTCGCCAAACGTCTCGGGGGCTTTTGGGGCCCTTAACGTGCTTAAAAAGTCTTGAAATTGGCCACACAGATTGGAACCTGCGGCCATTAGGGCCGGGCAGAGACTGATACACGGGCGTGGCACAGGGGCTCTACAGCGCCCCCCTGGAATATGGAGGGCCATATATCATACATTCTTGCTCGTAGACGTATGAAACTCGGTAACACATATAAATCTCATCAATCCAAACAACTTTTGTATTGCATATCATAGGCTTCCGCCCAACAGGAAGTTGGCTATTTAGGGTTTAGTATTCAAATTTTTCGTCAAAGTTGTGGGGCTTTTGGGGTCCTTAACATACTCAAAAACTTTTTTTTCCTCGATTGCCCGCCAACTCGGTCAACATGATCTCAAGAACACTGGGATGAAAATTGCCAGGGGATTTTTGATATCTCGAACGGTTTGCTCGTGGCGAGGCGTTGAAATTATGGCGAGAAATGAGAAACAGGAAGTGGTCTAATAACGTCCACATACATTTCCTGAATTTTAATCAAACTTCATCAGATTATTCGTTGTATGATGTCGATCGCATATATGTGACTATTAGGAGTCAAAGTTATAGCGCCACCAACTGGCAGAAGGAAGTGTGTCATTTTCAAAATGATTTGAATTCAGCATCTTATTATTACTCGATTTGCTTCAAACTTCATCAGAATAATGTTAAAACACAGCCGATATAAATCTGCAAGGGGGATATTGATATCTAAAAAATTGTTGGCGTGGCAACATGTCAAACTGGAATACTTCTCAGGTGATTTTGAGGCAAATAACATACTTAGAATTTCACAAAACTCTGAACACACATCAGTATTTCTGATAGGAACTTAAATTGTGAATGGATTTTGGATAGCTTGAATGGTTTTGCCGTGGTGATTTTTTTAAATGACCTTACAAAGGGAATCATTATTGTAATTTTAAATTGCAGCTTCCAAACACGTCAAAGAATTTTTTCATACAGATGAAAAAGTCATTCTGAGGAAATATGCATAGTTTCACGACTTTACAACACTGTATGGATAACAGAAAATTAAAAAAACTGTCAGACATCTCATCTCACTCTGTCCCTCAGTTTGAGTATATGTGCTTCAGACTTCCATTGTCTGAGAGAAATAGCGCCCCTACAGGTGCAATTCCGGAACTTTTTACTTTCACTTTTAAATCGGTTAAAAATACAAATAAATACTTAGATTTAATTCACACTGACAAGCTAAACCAACATATCTGATTATTACCGGTTCAGGGCTCATGGATAAATTATTTCTGGCCAGAGATACGTGAGAAATAGGAGAGATGAATCACCGCTGTGACCACGAGCGTCTGGAGTAAAGAGCTCAGAGAAAAACGAATTTATTCCTGTTTTAAAGCTTTTAAAATAAATTATTACAGCGATATCACACAATCAACCAATTAGAACACACCAAGAGCTAAATTAAGATGTTTTTGAACTGTTTGTGTGAAAATGAAATATTTGTGGCTGCCTATCTGAAATCACCGCCTCCGATCAGCGCGTACAGTGTCGAGCTCAAAACAAACGAATTTATTCTTGTTTAAGAGCTTTTTAAAATAAAATATTACCACAAATGCACACAATAAACCCATTGTAACACAACAAGAGCTAAATGCAGGTGTTTGTGACCAGTTTAAGTGTGCAAGACTATTTGAAAGCGCGACTGGCAGAATAACATATCTCTCCAGCTGCAGGATTCTGGCTTTCGTCGTACGAACGAACACATCACGGACAAGATTATTTCAAAACACATAATAGCTTGGCGAATATAAACGAAAACAGCCACGTGAACATAAACTGGATCTACTGGATTTGAATATTAAAGTGACCACATTTACCACTTGCTTCTGTCTTCAATTTAATCTATATATAAAAAGGAAACTCATTCGACTTGGCTGCTTTTTAATGTTGCGTATTTATTTATTTACCTTTTTATACATTTTGTAAATTTCATAGTTTGTGTATTACAATTATAAAAACAAAAAATAAATTTAGCCACTCACATAGAAATAGCTTAGGCCTTAACCTTTTTCTGACAGTTTAGGGATTTTTAAAAATCCTAAAAAAAACTTATTTGTGCTGCAAATAATAATTTCAAACTCATTTGATACTGACCTATGACATCCTGTGACATTATATTTTATTTTAATTACATAATCTCATGGATGTAACAGTAAATCTGTTCAGCTTACAGATCAATACTAAGCTGTAATGCAAGCAGAACTTTCACAAATGCTTGTAGGTCATAAAATCATTACAAACTTTACAAAATCATTTAAGGGATTTGATACACTGTAAAATAATGTTAATTGTTAACATTAGCAAATACAGCTATAAATAGGCTCATTTATTAAAAAGGAGAGTAAAGGGTCAGTTATCTTCCTATGAAAAATAAATAAAATAAAAATAAACAAACAACAACA
>NW_020528004.1:12500-54271 GCF_003368295.1 Carassius auratus | reverse complement strand
TCTTGTATTGCTCCGTTTATTATTATTATTATTATTATTTCTTCTTCTCTAAGATGAATCGCATTTTTGAGGGCCTAAACATGCTCGAAAAGTCATGAAACTTTGCACACACCTCAGAACTGGCGAAAATTTACGTCTGATATGGGTTTCAGAAGTGGGTGTGGCAAAATTGCTCAACAGCGCCACCTATACACGTTCAACGGTGTGCGCCTCGAGCTACGTTTCATGTACATGTATGAAAATCGGTATACACATGTAACTCTCCAATACCTACAAAAAAGTCTCTTGGAGCAAAATCCGAAACCCAACAGGAAGTCGGTTATTTCTAATATTATGAGCAAATTTTGTGTCATTTTTGTCATTTCCATGCGTTGTATTTTAACGAACTCCTCCTAGAGATTAATTCAGATCAACACCAAATTTGGTATGCCTAATCTAAAGGCCATTGCGATGTTAAATTGCGAAGCTTTTGAGTTTTCGTTGAAGGGCCTGTGTGTGGCGGCCTGGCGAATTTCGATGATTCGCCATGAAACAGGAAGTTGCTATAACTCAGACATACAATGACCAATCTGCCCCAAACTTCACATGTTTGCTGAGTCTCCTGTCCTGAACAGTTTGACACGACCATATTCAGTTATAGTCATAGCGCCACCTATTGGCAACAGGAAGTGACATATTTTACGCTGCGACAAACTACTCCTAGAAATTTTTGACATCAATGTCTTTTTTGTCGTCAGTCTAATCTAAAGGCCTGTACGATGTTAAATTGAGAAGATCTTGAGTTTTCGTTAAAGGGCGTGTCCATGGCGCCATGTCAAAGTTCGATGTCTCGCCATGGGAGTAGTTGTTGTTGTAACTCAGTCATAAAATATCAGATCTTGCCCAAACTTCAAATGTTTGATAAGAGTACTGACCTGAACACATCTGGAGGCTAATATTCCATTGGGTGTGGCAAAATGGCTCGATAGCGCCACCTATACATTTTCAATGGAGTGCGCCTCGAGCTACATGTCATATACATGTACGAAAATCGGTAAACATATGTAACACACCAATAGCTACAAAAAAGTCTCTTGGTACGAAACCCGAATCCCAACAGGAAGTCGGTTATTTTTAATTTCCCTGCAAAATTGGTGTTGTTTTTGTCATTTTCAGGGGTTGTATTTTAACGAACTCCTCCTAGAGATTTATTCAGATCAACACCAAACTTGGTCAGTGTAATCTAAAGCCCTTTGCCATGTTAAATTGTGAAGGAATTGAGGTTTCGTTAAAGGGCGTGTCCATGGCGGCCTGACAAATTTCGATGATTCGCCATGAAAAATGATGGTGCTATAACTCACACATACAATGTCCAATCCGCCCCAAACTTCACATTTTTGATAAGACTCTACACCTGAACAGATCTACATGCCAATATTCAGTTATAGTCATAGCGCCACCTATTGGCAACTGGAAGTGACATATTTTACACTGTGACAAACTACTCCTAGAAATTTTATGACATCAATGTCTTTTTTGTGGTCAGTCTAATCTAAAGACCTGTGTGATGTTTAGTTGTGAAGATCTTGAGTTTTTGTTAAAAGGCATGTCCATGTCGCCATGACGAAGTTCGATGTCTCGCCATGGGAATAAAAGATGTTATAACTCAGGCATAAAATGTCCGATCTTGCCCAAACTTCACATGTGTGATAAGGGTCCTGGCTTGAACACATCTGAAGGCCAATATTCCATTATAACGATAGCGCCACCTGCTGGCAAAAGGAAGATTGGCACACATATGGAATAAACTTTGATATATTGCACTTATATTTATGAGTTTAAATGCATATTTCTCAACGTTCACCTTTTTACTAAAGCCACACGATGGCGGTGAGCCCGGGTGCGAGGGCCCGTTCATCGCTGCTTGCAGCTTTAATTATTATTATTATTCTTCTTCTCCAAAATGAATCGCATTTTTGAGGGCCTAAACATGCTTGAAAAGTCATGAAACTTTGCACACACCTCAGAACTGGCGAAAATTTACGTCTGATATGGGTTTCAGAAGTGGGTGTGGCAAAATGGCTCAACAGCGCCACCTATACACGTTCAACGGTGTGCGCCTCGAGCTACGTTTCATGTACATGTATGAAAATCGGTACACACATGTAACTCTCCAATACCTACAAAAAAGTCTCTTGGAGCAAAATCCGAAACCCAACAGGAAGTCGGTTATTACTAATATTATGAGCAAATTTTGTGTCATTTTTGTCATTTCCATGCGTTGTATTTTAACGAACTCCTCCTAGAGATTCATTCAGATCAACACCAAATTTGGTATGCCTAATCTGAAGGCCTTTGCGATGTTAAATTGCGAAGCTTTTGAGTTTTCGTTAATGGGCGTGTCCGTGGTGGCCTGGCGAATTTCGATGATTCGCCATGAAACAGGAAGTTGCTATAACTCAGACATACAATGACCAATCTGCCCCAAACTTCACATGTTTGATGAGACTCCTGACCTGAACAGATTGACATGCCCATATACAGTTAGAGTAATAGCGCCACCTATTGGCAACAGGAAGTGAGATATTTTACACTGCGATGAACTACTCCTAGAAATTTTATGACATCAATGTATTTTTTGTGGTCAGTGTAATCTAAAGGCCTGTGCGATGTTAAGTTGTGAAGATCTTGAGTTTTCGTTAAAAGGCGTGTCCATGGCGCCGTCACGAAGTTCGATGTCTCGCCATGGGAATAAAATATATTATAACTCAGGCATAAAATGTCCGATGTTCCCCAAACTGCACATGTGTGATAAGAGTCCTGGCCTGAACACATCTGAAGGCCAAAATTCCATCAGATGTGGCAAAATGGCTCGATAGCGCCACCTATACACATTCAACAGAGTGCGCCTCGAGCTATGTTTCACGTACATGTACAAAAATCGGTATACACATGTAACACAGCAATACCTACAAAAAAGTCTCTTGGTACGAAATCCTAATCCAAACAGGAAGTCAGTTATTTAGAATTTTCTCTGCAAAATTGGCATTGTTTTTGCCATTTTCAGGGGTTGTACTTTAACGAACTCCTCCTAGAGATTTATTCAGATCAACACCAAACCTGGTCAGTGTAATCTTAAGCCTTTTGCGATGTTAAATTGCGAAGATCTTTAGATTTCGTTAAAGGGCGTGTCCATGGCGGCCTGGCAAATTTCGATGTTTCGCCATGAAAAAGGAAGTTGCTGTAACTCAGACATACAATGTCCAATCTGCCCCAAACTTCACATGTTAGATAAAACTTCTGCCCTTAACAGATCTACATGCCCACATTCAGTTATAGTCATAGCGCCACCTATTGGCAACAGGAAGTGACATGTTTTACGCTGCGACAAACTACTCCCATAATTTTTTTGAGATTAACATATATTTTGTGGTCAGTCAAATCTAAAGGCCTGTGCAATGTTAACTTTTGGAGATCTTGAGTTTTTGTTAAAGGGCGTTTCCATGGCGCCATGACAAAATTTGATGTCTTGCCACAGCAAGAGTAGTTGTTGTAACTCAAGCATAAAATGTTCAATCTTCCCCAAACTTCACATGTTTGATAAGAGTCCTGGCCTGAACACATCTGAAGGCCAATATTCCATTATAATGATAGCGCCACCTGCTGGCAACGGTAAGATTGGCACATATATGGGATATACTTTGATATATTCCACTAATATTTAGGACATTAAATGCATATTTCTCAACGTTCACCTTTTTACTAAAGCCACACGATGGCGGTGAGCCCGGGTGCGAGGGCCCGTTCATCGCTGCTTGCAGCTTTAATTATTATTATTATTATTATTATTTTTCTGAAACTTTCTCGAAAAGTCATGAAACTTGGCACACACGTCAGAGCTGGAAAAATATTAGGTATGCAATGGTTTGCTAAGGTGGGTGTGGCAAAATGGCTCGACAGCGCCACCTATAAATTTTCAACGAAGTGCATCTTGAGCTACGTTTCACGTACTTGTATGAAAATCGGTACACACATGTAACACACCAATATCTACAAAAAAGTCTCTTGGTACGAAATCCAAATTCCAACAGGAAGTCAGTTATTATTTTTTTTCTCATCCAAAATTTTGTCATTTTTGCCATTTCCGGAGGTTGTACTTTAACGAACTCCTCCTAGAGATTTATTCAGATCAACACCAAAGTTTGTCAGTGTAATCTAAAGGCCTTTGCGATGTTAAATTGCGAAGATCTAGAGTTTTCGTTTGAGGGCGTGTCTGTGGCGGCTTGGCGAATTTCGATGTTTCGCCATGAAAAATGAAGTTGCTATAACTTAGACATAAAATGTCCAATCTGCACCAAACTTCACATGTTTGATAAGACTCCTGACCTGAACAGATCAACATTCCCAAATTTAGTTATAGTCATAGCGCCACCTGCTGGCAACAGGAAGTGAATGCCTTATGCTGCAATGAACTACTCCTAGAAATCTAATAAAATCTAAATTGTGTTATGGTCAGTTTAATCTAAAGGCCTTTGCGATAGTGAATTGTGATTATCTTGAGTTTTCGATAAAGGGTGTGTCCTTGGCGACGTGACAAAGTTTGATGTCTCGCCATGAGAATAAAATTTGTAACTCAGGCATAAAATGACTGATCTTCCCCAAACTTCACATGTTTGATAAGAGTCCTGGCCTGAACACAACTGAAGGCCAATATTCCATTGGGTGTGGCGAAATGGCTCCATAGCGCCACCTATACATTTTCAACGGAGTGCACCTCGAGCTATGTTTCACGTGCATTTACAAAAATCAGTACACACATGTAACACACCAATACCTACAAAAAAGTCTCTTGGTACGAAATCCGAATCCCAACAGGAAGTCGGTTATTTAGAATTTTCTCTGCAAAATTGGCGTTTTTTTGCCATTTTCAGGGGTTGTACTTTAACGAACTCCTCCTAGAAATTTATTCCGATCAACACCAAACTTGGTCAGTTAAATCTAAAGACCTTTGCAATGTTAAATTGCGAAGATCTTGAGGTTTCGATAAAGGGCGTGTCCATGGCGGCCTGACAAATTACGATGTTTCACCATGAAAAAGGAAGTTGCTGTAACTCAGACATACAATGTCCAATCTGCCCCAAACTTCACATGTTAGATAAGACTTCTGCCCTTAACAGATCTACATGCCCATATTCAGTTATAGTCATAGCGCCACCTGCTGGCAACAGGAAGTGACATGTTTTATGCTGCCACAAGCTACTCCTAGAAATCTTTTGACAGAAATGTAATTTTTTTGTGGTCAGTCTAATCTAAAGACCTGTGCAATGTTAAATTATGGAGATCTTGAGTTTTTGTTAAAGGGCGTGTCCATAACGCCTTGGCACAATTTGATGTCTCGCCACAGCAAGAGAAGTTGTTGTAACTCAGGCATAAAATGTTCGATCTTCCCAAAACTTCACATATTCGATAAGAGTCCTTCCCTAAACACATCTGAAGGCCAATATTCCATTAAAATGATAGCACCACCTGCTGGCAACAGGAAGATTGGAACATATATGGAATATAATTTGATATATTCCAATTATATTTATGACTTTAAATGCATATTTCTCGCCGTTCACCTTTTTACTAATGCCACTCGCTGGCGGGGAGCCCGGGTGCGAGGGCCCGTTCATCGCTGCTTGCAGCTTTAATTATTATTATTATTTTTTTTTTTTTTTTTCCAACGTCTCGGGGGCTTTTGGGGCCCTTAACGTGCTTAAAAAGTCTTGAAAATTGGCACACAGATTGGAACCTGCGGCCATTAGGGCCGGGCAGAGACTGATACACGGGCGTGGCACAGGGGCTCTACAGCGCCCCCTGGAATATGGAGGGCCATATATCATACATTCTTGCTCGTAGACGTATGAAACTCGGTACACATATAAATCTCATCAATCCAAACAACTTTTGTATTGCATATCATAGGCTCCGCCCAACAGGAAGTTGGCTATTTAGGGTTTAGTATTCAAATTTTTCGTCAAAGTTGTGGGGGCTTTTGGGGTCCTTAACATACTCAAAAACTTTTTTTCTCGATTGCCGCCAAACTCGGTCAACATGATCTCAAGACACTGGGGATGAAAAATTGCCAGGGGATTTTTGATATCTCGAACGGTTTGCTCGTGGCGAGGCGTTGAAATTATGGCGAGAAATGAGAAACAGGAAGTGTCTAATACCGTCCACATACATTTCCTGATTTTAATCAAACTTCATCAGATTATTCGTTGTATGATGTCGATCGCATATATGTGACTATTAGGAGTCAAAGTTATAGCGCCACCAACTGGCAGAAGGAAGTGTGTCATTTTCAAAATGATTTGAATTCAGCATCTTATTATTACTCGATTTGCTTCAAACTTCATCAGAATAATGTTAAAACACAGCCGATATAAATCTGCAAGGGGGATATTGATATCTAAAAAATTGTTGGCGTGGCAACATGTCAAACTGGAATACTTCTCAGGTGATTTTGAGGCAAATAACATACTTAGAATTTCACAAAACTCTGAACACACATCAGTATTTCTGATAGGAACTTAAATTGTGAATGGATTTTGGATAGCTTGAATGGTTTTGCCGTGGTGATTTTTTTAAATGACCTTACAAAGGGAATCATTATTGTAATTTTAAATTGCAGCTTCCAAACACGTCAAAGAATTTTTTCATACAGATGAAAAAGTCATTCTGAGGAAATATGCATAGTTTCACGACTTTACAACACTGTATGGATAACAGAAAATTAAAAAACTGTCAGACATCTCATCTCACTCTGTCCCTCAGTTTGAGTATATGTGCTTCAGACTTCCATTGTCTGAGAGAAATAGCGCCCCTACAGGTGCAATTCCGGAACTTTTACTTTCACTTTTAAATCGGTTAAAAATACAAATAAATACTTAGATTTAATTCACACTGACAAGCTAAACCAACATATCTGATTATTACCGGTTCAGGGCTCATGGATAAATTATTTCTGGCCAGAGATACGTGAGAAATAGGAGAGATGAATCACCGCTGTGACCACGAGCGTCTGGAGTAAAGAGCTCAGAGAAAACGAATTTATTCCTGTTTTAAAGCTTTTAAAAATAAATTATTACAGCGATATCACACAATCAACCAATTAGAACACACCAAGAGCTAAATTAAGATGTTTTTGAACTGTTTGTGTGAAAATGAAATATTTGTGGCTGCCTATCTGAAATCACCGCCTCTGATCAGCGCGTACAGTGTCGAGCTCAAAACAAACGAATTTATTCTTGTTTAAGAGCTTTTTAAAATAAAATATTACCACAAATGCACACAATAAACCCATTGTAACACAACAAGAGCTAAATGCAGGTGTTTGTGACCAGTTTAAGAGTGCAAGACAATTTGAAAGCGCGACTGGCAGAATAACATATCTCTCCAGCTGCAGGATTCTGGCTTTCGTCGTACGAACGAACACATCACGGACAAGATTATTTCAAAATACATAATAGCTTGGCGAATATAAACGAAAACAGCCACGTGAACATAAACTGGATCTACTGGATTTGAATATTAAAGTGACCACATTTACCACTTGCTTCTGTCTTCAATTTTAATCTATATAAAAAAGGAAACTCATTCGACTTGGCTGCTTTTTTAATGTGTGCGTATTTATTTATTTACCTTTTTATACATTTTGTACAATTTCATAGTTTGTGTATTACAATTATAAAAACAAAAATAAATGTAGCCACTCACATAGAAATAGCTTAGGCCTTAACCTTTTTCTGACAGTTTTAGGGATTTTTAAAAATCCTAAAAAAAAACTTATTTGTGCTGCAAATAATAATTTCAAACTCATTTGATACTGACCTATGACATCCTGTGACATTATATTTATTTTAACTTACATAATCTCATGGATGTAACAGTAAATCTGTTCAGCTTACAGATCAATACTAAGCTGTAATGCAAGCAGAACTTTCACAAATGCTTGTAGGTCAATAAAATCATTACAAAACATTTACAAATCATTTAAGGGATTTGATAACACTGTAAAATAATGTCTAATTTGTTAACATTAGCAAATACAGCTATAAATAGCTCATTTATTAAAAAGGAGAGTAAAGGGTCAGTTATCTTCCTATGAAAAATAAATAAAATAAAAATAAACAAACAACAACACAGATTGATACAGAACTCAGAAATGTTATTGTGGATTTATGATAAACTCAGCCTGTAAATGAATTAATTCTCCTCCAAGAAGACACAAGTAGTTCACACCAAGCTGTTTTAACATGAAGCCATATACTGAAGATGTTAAATTTCAAATGGGTTTAGGATACCTTAAATGGTGTGGCCATAGCGATTTATTAAAGTAACATAAAAAAATACAATAGTTATTTTACTATATCTTTAAAATGTTTAATTCCAACTATTCATAATTTTTTATATACATAGAAGTCATCATTTGAAGGAAGCACAGTAAGTTTCATAGCTTTATCATTTTCAAGAGCCAGCATAAAATTAAAACTATCATAACTTATAAATCAAGCTGGCAATTCTTAGTACCAATAATGGCCACCAGATGGAGCTATAGGATTACTTTTAAATAATTATTGTAGAAACAAGTATGATTTAAATCATTTATAGAAATCTTTCAAAGAAAAATAATATGAATTTTATGTATTTTACTGATAAAATGACCCTCACTTAATTAGAAAAACAAGCTGAAGTATTGTGAACCGTATATTAAGAATAATTCTTTATAGGCTTTATGGACAGATACGTTTTCAGAGACTCTTGAAGGATCAGCACCACATCCTCTTTTACCACTGTTTAAAGAATTTATCTTACAGAAGAGGTGCGAATGAATTTTGGATAGCTTGAATGGTTTGTCGTGGTGATTTTTTTTTTTAAATAACAGTAAAAAAGTAACCAGTAAATGTATTTTATTTTTTTAAAGTGCAGCTTATAAACGCTTCAAAAAAATGTACACATAGAAGACAAAGTCATTCTGAGGAAATATGCATAGTTTCATGACTATACAACACTATATGGATGATAGAAAATTAAAAAACTATCATACATCTGATGTCACTCTGTGCCTCTGTCACTGTGGGTAATGTGTGTTTGTGTGTGTGTTAAATGAATTAGGTGTGAAACTATCAGGGAGCATTTAGTCTCCAGCGCCAACATTTTACATAACTGACACTTTCCTGGAGTCTCAGAATTACAATGTGTTAGGTTCTGAGAGATCTAAGATTCCAAAAAATGATTGAATTAGAATACCATGAAGTATTGTGAAATGCTATATATTAAGACTTTATATATAGGCTCTATGAACAGATTAGAGTGACTCGTGAAGGACCAGCACCACCTCCTCTTGTCCGATGGTTTGAGGAGTATATCTTCCAGAATCCGGGATTAAGATTTAGGAGCTCATTTTTATTCCACCTCCTTTCCTGAAAGTCTGTCTTGCAGAATTGACTAAAAATTAATCTTCACATTAATTCCTAATTATTTTGCAATTCTTTTTGTCAGTTCTTCTTAACCTGTTTTTTTCTTCTTCTTTTCTGACCTCATGACCCAGTCAGCATTTTTTGTACAATGGTCAAGTCTTAACTTATCCATTTCTGTATTGCATGTGTGTTTGATATTTATCATAGGTATTTCATAATTTTCGACTTTACAGTTTGAGTTAAAAGTCTATTTTAGCGCATTTCATCTGTAAAAGAAAACATGCCTAATAATTCTGCACACATGAATATAAGGAGTTTTTCTCTTCCAGCTTTCCTGGACTATTGTATAGCACTCATAAATGATTAAATGAAAAATAATGGTAGTTATTAAGATTGATATGGTTTGGAATTGGTCAAATGTGCTTGGAAAAAAAATCACAATAAAACAATGTTTTAATGTTTAATTTTGGAATATGAACTGACATGAATGAATGTTATATAAATATTGTTCATATTAACATAATGTTTATAAATGAAATCTTATTGTAAAGTGTTACTAAAGTTAAATATATATTGTTCTGTGAATGTGATTTTAAAGTCGAGATGATTCGGATTAACCCTTTATCTGGCATATCCTTTAAAACCTCACTGCCAGAGGGATATTGTGAATGCATGTGCCCGCTGGGCACAGTTTACCTGATGCCACCGGGGTGGCGATGGCATTGGTGGCTTGAGCCCGCCATCGCTGCTTGCAGCTATATTTTTCTTTATTCTTCTAATTTTTTTCCAAGGTTTCGGGGGCTTTTGGGGTCCTTAACATGCTCAAAAACTCTTGAAAATTGGCACACACCTTGGAACCTGCGGCCATTAGGGCCGGGCAGAGTCTGATACACGGGCGTGGCACAGGGGCTCTACAGTGCCCCCTGTAGTACTGAGGGCCATATATCATGCATACTTGCACGTATACATATGAAACTTGGTACATATATATAACTCATCAAACCAAACAACTTTCACACTGCATGTCATAAGCTCCGCCCAACAGGAAGTTGGCTATTTAGGGTTTTATGAAAAACACATGCTCTGGAATTTGATATACTCCTCTGAGGAACTCCACCCGTTCACCACAAAACTCGGTGAACACGATCTCAAGACATTGGGGATGCTAAATTGCGAAGAGATTTTTGATATCTCGAACGGTTTGCCCGTGGCGAGGCGTTGAAATTATGGCGAGAAATGAGAAACAGGAAATGTCTAATAACATCCACATACATTTCCTGAATTTGATCAAACTTAATTTGTTTGTTCGTTGTATGATACCGATCGTATATATGTGACTATTAGGAGTCAAAGTTATAGCGCCACCAACTGGCAGCAGGAAGTGAATCATTTTCAAAACGCTTTGAATTCAGCATCTTATTTTTACTTGATTTGCTTCAAACTTCATCAGAATAATGACAAAACACGGCCGAAGAAAATCTGTTGTGGGGATATTGATATCTAATATAGTGTTGCCATGGCAACGTGTCAAACTTGAATGTTCTGTTCTGGTGATTTTTAGGCAGACAACAAGCTCAGATTTACATGAAACTCGAAACAGATATCAGTATTTAAGATAGCTAAACCATGGCAAAAGCTTTGAAAAGGGCGTGGAAGAGGCACTCTATAGCGCCACCTTTTGTCAAAAGTGGGGGGGTTAGTTTTAGCTACAGACACCAAACTTGGTACATAAATTGTTCTTATCAAGACGGACAACTTTCTAATTCACAGTCATAAGCTACGATCAACAGGAAGTCGGCTATTTTGATTTGAATGTGTATTTTTGAGATTTTACAGTTGTAAAATTAATGAATACTCCTCACAGGGGAAGTACACTATACACACAAAACTTTGTCTACATGAAGAAAAAACATCGAGGAACTTAAATTGCGAACAGATTTTGGTTAGCTTGAACGGTTTTGTCGTGGTGATTTTTTGAAATGACAGTAAAAAGTGAAACATTAATCGTCTTCTATTTTTAAATTGCAGCTTCCAAACCTTTAAAAAACATTTTTCATTTAGAAAACCAGTGATTCTGAGGAAATATGCATAGTTTCATGACTTTACAGCACTGTATGATTAAAAGAAAATTAAAAAACTGTCAGACATCTGATCTCACTCTGTCACTCTGTTTGAGGAATGTATGAGTGCTGACTGTGTGTGTGTGTGAGTGTGAGTGGGGGAGGGGTGTGAGCTGAGTGGCAGACAGACAGAGAGAGAGAGAGAGAGAGAGAGAGAGAGAGAGAGACTTAAACATCTCTTTAATCACCAGAAAAAAAACTGTATTTTAAATAGTTATTTTTTTGTTGTTGTTGCTAATTGTGCTGTTATCATTACATCTTAAGAAATATCTTAGGCCTTATCCTTTTCTGACAGTTTCAGGGATTAAAAAAATCCTAAAAAACCTTATTTGTGCTGCAAATAATAATTTCAAACTCATTTGATACTGACCTCTGTCACCCTGTGACATGACATTTATTTGAATTTACATAATCTCAAGGATGTAACAGTAAAACTGTTCAGCTCACAGATGAAGACTAAGCTTTAATGCAAGCAGAACTATTTCACAAATGCTTATAGGTTAATGAAATCATAACAAAACACTTTTAAATTATTTAAGGATTTGGTAACACTTTAAAATAATGTCTCAATTGTTAACATTAGTAAATGCATTGGTAACACTTCATAATAGCTGCAATTCTTAGCTAAGCATTAGTAAATAGTCAGTTCATGCTTTATATAGCCTTCTCCCAAAATTAATATTTTAGTAAGCATTTTATAAATACAGCTATAATTAAATTGTTCATGGTTTATATGCACATTTATTTTGAGGAGATTAAAGGCTGTAATCTCCCTAAAAAAATGTAAAATAAAAAATAAAATAAATAAAATAAACAAACACAGAACTCATAAATATTTATTTCAAGATGCAATAAAAGAAAACTGTACACTTGAATTTATATATATATATATATATATATATATATATATATATATATATATATATACACACACAATTGCATAAGTTTATATTTAAAAATGTTTAGCAAGTGTACAGCTAATAATAATAATAATGCATTTTATTTAGTTTTAGCTACAGACACCAAACTCGGTACTTAAATTGTTCTTATCAAGACGGACAACTTTCTAATTCACAGTCATAAGCTACGATCAACAGGAAGTCAGCTATTTTGATTTGAATGTGTATTTTTGAGATTTTACAGTTGTGAATTAATGCATACTCCTCACATGGGAAGTACACTATACACACCAAACTTTGACTACATGAAGAAACAACATCGAGGAACTTAAATTGCGAACGGATTTTGGTTAGCTTGAACGGTTTTGACGTGGTGATTTTTTGAAATGACAGTAAGAAGGGAAACATTAATTGTATTGTATGTCTAAATTGCAGCTTCCAAACACTTCAAGGCATGTTTTCATACAGAGATCAAATCATTATGAGGAAATATGCATAGTTTCATGACTTTACAACACTGTATGGATAAAAGAAAAGAAAAATCTGTCAGACTTCTCAACTGACATGATCTCACTCTGGCCACTCCGTCTGTGTGAGGAAAGGGAGGGGGAGAGGGAGGGGGAGTGTGAGTGTGAGGGGGTTGGTGACTGTGAATCTTTGGTGACTGACAGTGTGTGTGGATTGTAGGGAGGGGCTGTCTGGCAGAGAGAGAGAGAGAGAGAGAGAGAGACCTAATCATTCCTTTAATAATCAGGAAAAAAAATCTATATTTTAAATTGTTATTGTTTTTGTTGTTGCTAATGGTGGTGTTTTTTTCCTTTCATTACAGGTTAAGAAATCTCTTAGGCCTTATCCTTTTCTGACAGTTTTTGGGATTTAAAAACATCCTAAGAAGCCTTATTTGTGCTGCAAATTATAATTTCAAACTCATTTGATACTGACCTATGACAACCTGTGACGTGACATGACATTTATTAATCTCATGGATGTAACAGTAAAACTCTTCAACTGACAGATTAAGCTGCAATGCAAGCAAAACTATTTCACAAATGCTTATAGGTCATTAAAATCATTACAAAACACTAATAAATTATTAAAGGGTTTGGTAACACTGTATATAGGCTAGTGACAATGCCCCTGAATTTTCGAGATACCCCTACCGGAGGTAGAACTAAACCCAACAATGTTTTTCCTCATCTCTAAGGTCTCCCATATATGAAATGGATTCTTGGCTAAAAATATTTTACTGCTAAGATTGTTAAATTAACAGATATTGTTATACACCACAAAATCAATAAAGGACTAAAATATAGCCTGTCCGTATGGGAGTTAAGGCATATAAACTAATGCAGATCAATCACACAAGCTCTGAGAGCTTTGAAACTTGACATGTTTGTAGTCAGGAAGTTGATTTAACTACTAGAAAAGACTGGATGTGAATATCTTGATGTATGGAATAAATAGACACATGTAAACACATATCTAAAATAAGCGGACATGCACAAATTCAATATCTATGCAGAATGTTTTCATTTACTTTGTGCTTGCTTTGCCTGGCATTATCATATAAACACATATGATGGCTTGTTGGAAAGGTGGGGTTGTGCTGAATCCAGCAATACCAAATATGTACATATATGATAAAAGAGAAGTGTTCTGTCACTCAATGTATGAGGTGTCCAAAATGAATGAAAATGGAACACTGACATAATTGAGTCCAAACCCATTCATTATCAGTGGTGAGGAGAATGTTGAGAAATTCAAATATAAGAGACATCAAAAAATATTTAATATGGCACCTTGTACTATATGGAAACAAAGATTGAAATCGAAAGATAACACCTTACCATAGCACAAACAGGAGACCAGGAGTTTTAACTTAATGAACTTTTTAATAAAACTATAACTTAACTTCACACAATACAACCTAAATTACTGTCTTAAATAAAACAAATGGCAATCTAACTAAAGAAACAAACACTCTTCGGGGAAATGAGCCCTGTCTTCTCAGGCTGTTTAGTTTATTTTCTAGCAGCAACCATTTGGAACATCAACTGCTTTTGGTAACCATTGGAGAAGGGTCTGGCTGCAGACTTGCACTTGCACTCTCAGACACTGCTTCTGCTAGCGACGTCACTTGCAGTCTTTATTTTTTATTTTGTTCTATTTATTGATAACTTTTTGTTTGAATTTCCCAACATTTTATAACAGTTGCCATGTGGCGAAGACAAGAAAAAATAAACTAAATTACAATGTCAATTGCAATCGCTACTTGCACTCTCCGCTACCTGTGACTCCACTTGCAATCAACACAAATCGTGCATGTTGCCACTGGAGACAAGACGCTGTGGTTGTGATTAAACGATTAAAACTAATTTAGTACTATAACGTACAGGGTCCTGCAAGAAAAAGACAAGCACAGACCTTGGCCACAGAACAGCAGAATATGAACGCAATGCACAAAGTCTTTCGTTAAGCGTTTTCCTCCTGTAGAAAAAACCTAACACTTAATATGGCATAATGTATTCAGACACATTAAGTTCAATTAAAAGATCAAATTCGATATATAGTTATTATTCAATGTACTGCAAGTCAAGCAGATGGCTATGAACACAATGTGCAAACTTTGTCCTCCCATACAACATAACGCTTAATGTGGCCTAATAACAGACTAAGATGATAAAGACAATTTAGTAGGCCTAGCCTAGCCTATATGTCTTGTTGTTGACTCTAAGTACATACAGACCAGCAAATATGAACGGGCATTATGCATTAAGTGATTTTAAAAGGATCAACTCCGTACAGGCAAGCAGACGAGTACAGAACGCAGTGCATTAAATTGTACATTAAACATTTTCCTCCTATAGAAAATCATTATAAATAAAACACATAATGTAGGTTAATGGACAAAGACAGTGATATAAACAAGTTGTAGACACTTTATTCTATATGGAAAAATGCTTAATGTGAAACTTTGCGTGTTGCGTTTATTCTGGGCTCACCTGCTTGCCTGTACATATTAGTTATGTATTTTAATAAAGTAGAGAAGCTTGAGTTTGGCCTTTCTCATCTATGTCCATTATGCCACATTTTGCGGTATGTGAGGAAAATACTATATACATATTCCTTATATTAATGAACTGTACATGTAATTTGATATTTTAATAGCATCTTAATATATTAAGCCATGTTAAGTGTTTTTTTTCTACGCTTAGCTAGAGACTTTGTGCAAATGTTCATATTCTGGTGTTCTGGCCATGGATTTGCCGATCTTGTCTTTTTCTTGCAGGACCCTGTACGTTATAGTACTAAATTAGTTTTAATAATTTAATCACCACCACAGCGTCTTGTCTCCATTGGCAACATGCACGATTTGTGTTGATTGCAAGTGAAGTCACAGGTAGCGGAGAGTTCAAGTAGCAATTGCAAGTGACATTGTAATTTAGTTTCTTTTTTCTTGTCTTCACAACCTGGCTTTTTAAAATGTTGGGAAATTCAAACGAAAAGTAATAAAAAATAAACAAAATAAAAAATAAAGACTGCAAGTGATGTCACTAGCGGAAGTGCAAATGTCTGAGTGTGCAAGTCTGAGAGTGCAAGTACAAGCCTACAGCCAGACCCTCTTGAAACATTTTGGGGTCAACCCCACATGATGTTACAACTGCAACACACCACTCATCCACATTGTCATAAGTGACAAAGTGGGTCATATTTGGACAGTCAGGGCAAGAGCAAAACCCTGTGCAGGTCAAGCCCACAGAAAGACACTGGCATTTGGTGGCATCGGTGCAGTTTTCGTTTTTACAGTAGAGGTGGGTGAGGTCTCTAACTCCTTTAGGTGATGGTGCCTTCTGGAACATCACAGATTAAATGCAGCCACCTTCTCTGAGCCTCCATCCTCTACCAACTGGGTTCCAGAGAAGAGGTTTGGCCAGGTGGCTGTGATGCCACACTGCTGTTTGGTACACGTCTCTCAGCACATGTTGCTGGAAGCCATCTTCTGTTGGGGGTAGATTTGCTGCTGACACCTCAGCTCATCCAGGTTGGTGCTAGGATGCCCATCTTGGTGCCTCTTCTTTGTCTTTCAAGATCTTTGATTGAGTGTTGGTGGTCATATCTATCAAAAACTATAACGACACAGCTGTTACCTTCCTTTCCCATTAAAGTTGCGATCTTTTTCCAGACACACTCACCCAGGTCATTGTACGTTTGAAAGGCTGAATCATTGAGCATTTGAAGAAGATCCATGCCATCAATGATATATGCTGATGGTTCTTTTACACTTGGCAGCTGCTGTTGTCTTCTTTATGCTTCCATCATCAAAAAACAAAGAGGGTGGGACAAAATCATGTTTAATCTGAGATACGAGATTTTTATGACTTGGGAGTGGGGAGATACGAGGTTATGCACTCATTGATAAGAATGATACAGACACAGACGTTGCTGCTGCCAGCAGTGTTAATCAAAGTCTGCGGTCGTGTCGAGCCTTTTGACAAGAGATAAGGCTTTAAGGGGTAACTAAACCCCTGATCAGAGCCTGACTCCACCCACTGGCAATATTTGAAAAATGCTGAAAAGTGGAAAGAGCACAGCGGAGATAGAGGGGACAAACCAATGGCAGGGCTGAGCCGGTGGGGCGTGAACCTGAGACCCTCAGTGACAGATTAATTGACAGCTGCTGAGTCGCTAAAATGGAGAGTGACTCTAGTGACACAAGTAGTTTTGCAACAGAGCGTTCATTTGAAGTAGAGGACTTTTCTCCCCCACCTTCACCTGAAGTGGAGGATGTCGAGGTGTCTGAGGACACAGGGCCAGGGCCTGAGCCATATCAATTCAAGCCACTGGCTCAAACTGAGGTCTTAACTCCCGGATTCTGATAGGCATCCGATGATGCTAGCGAAGCAGCCGTGCAAGAGAGAATGGGGCCGGTCTCCGAGTAAGGCACTGCGTCGCTTTTCAGCGTGAGCTGTGTGGAGCCTTACAGCTGTGTGGACCATTACCGAAGCATTACAGCTATGGATTTTTAACAAAACAAGCCTACTCAAATGTATCTAACCTAACGATTTTCATTCGTTATTGTAAGAAATGAAAAAGAGTTATGCAAAGATAGGCTTACTTGGCGCCAGTAGACAGACCTTTTTTCTCCCATAAATAAAACCTGTTGGCCTACTTGGGGCATTTTACATGCACAGTGCCAACTTTGAGTCAGTAAAATAATAATAAAAACAATAATTTAATGCTGGTATACAAAACATTTAATTCAATACAAGTAGAATTAGAAATTAGATACATTTTAAAACTTCAATGCACATGTATAATAAGCCTAGTAATAATAACCCTAGTACTATCGATCATAACATACTTCTACAGAGACTGGAAAACTGGGTTGGGCTTTCTGGGATGGTACTCAAATGGTTCAGGTCATACTTAGAAGGGAGAGGCTATTATGTGAGTCTAGGAGAGCATAAGTCTAAGTGGACGTCCATGACATGCGGAGTCCCACAAGGCTCGATTCTAGCACCGCTCTTGGTTAGCCTGTATATGCTTCCACTAAGTCAAATAATGAGAAAGAACCAAATTGCCTATCACAGCTATGCTGATGATACCCAGATTTACCGGCACGTCTGCTGCTTTAAATTCTCGAGCTCATTACAGCAGGATTGATTCTGATTGGTTGGCAATGTTTTATCGTTCATCAGGGGGGAAAATCATTCTGAAAGTGATTCCAACGATATTGTTTCTTTATTGTTATAGTTATGGTGTGGACTCTGCTATTCTTTAATATTGAGAACGATTTTTAGAACTATATCTTTATCGTTATCTTTATAGTTATCGTGCTTGGTGTGAACGGCCTTTAGCGGGCAAAATCCTCAATAAATAAGCACTTTAACATCTGAAGACCGGAGGAGGTTTGGAGAGAAGCTCAAAATTTGTATTGGTGACAAAATCGAAGCTATTCAAAGCCCATATGAGATCTGGGATGACAAAAAACGTTGGTCCGACTCGCTCGTGTCTTGGCCACCAATCTGCTGGGGAGACATTTATTCTTATTTAATAGAAACCCCTGGACCCTTCACTCATGAAAGATTAAAGGCTTTCAAAAGTCTGAAGGCCTATGATTATTTTGTTTCTCGAAAAGTTGGGCCAATCTTTTCTGCCAAACAGAAAGCAGTGATCGTGCTAAAAGCAGAGGTTAGACCTGGCCAAGCAGAGTCACAGCATGATTCGCATCTCCCGTGGGTGATCGCCAAATAGAACGGCAAAATAATCACTGCTCACTGCGACTGCAAATCCGGGTAAGTCTTCATTGATCAGTGTTCTTATTTACTTATTTATTTACTGAAAATGTAGTGACTGTTGTACCAATTCAATTGTTTTCAATGTGAGACTTTCAATGGCGTCTGTACTAATGGTGAAAAATTGTATATCACAGCTTACACATTTCTCCTTCTTTCAAATCCAGTCTTGGAGAAACATGCAGTCGTGTAGCAGCTTTAATGTTTAAAGTAGAAGCAGCTGTCAGGATAGGACTAACAAATGCTGCATGTACTAGTGAGGCTTGCAGCAAAGCATGATGTGAGGAACATAGTCTGGGTGCTGTGGATCGCGGTTTGGGACACCTGAATCAGAAAGCGAAAACATATGACTCGGTTGATTTGACTCAGTTTTATTTATTTTTATTCAATCTTCTATAAATACATAGTCACTAAGACTTACCATGATCAAAATGTGCCTCACAAACTCGATCAGAAGCTGCAGGCTTTCTTCGGAACGTCCAGGTTCAATCGCCTAATTGCACGCAACCATTTCTATTCATTTTTCGCTATCCTTTTCGGAGGGAATTCGAAAAAACTTTTTATCAGGCCCCCAACTAACCGTACAATCGACCACACAGCAAGAGTGAACCATCCTCTTCTCTAAATCCTCCTCCAAACGTGCAAAACAATCAAATTACAGGTATCTAGCGGCGTTTCCTGCCACACGATTCCCATGATGCAACGCGACAAACATAAACAATGACGTCACAAAAGATCTGCCTATTGACTCCCTTTGCCAATGCATTGATACAATTAATAGTTGGATGTGCCAGAGCTTTCTTCAGCTAAACAAGGAAAAAACTGAAGTCATTGCATTTGGAAACAAACATGAAGTGTTCAAGGTGAATGCATACCTTGACTCTAGGGGTCAAACAACTAAAAATCATGTCAGGAATCTTGGTGTGATTCTGGAGACCGGTCTGAGTTTCAGTAGTCATGTCAAAGCAGTAGCTAAATCAGCATACTATCATCTCAAAAACTTTGCAAGAATTAGAGGTTTTGTTTCCAGCCAAGACATGGAGAAACTTGTTCATGCCTTTATCACCAGCAGGGTGGACTATTGTAATGGGCTCCTCACCGGCCTTCCCAAAAAGACCATTAGACAGCTGCAGCTCATGCAGAACACTGCTGCCAGGATTCTGACTAGAACCAGAAAATCTGAGCATATCACACCAGTCCTTCCAGTTAAATATAGGATTGATTTTAAAGTACTTTTACTCGTATATAAGTCACTAAATGACCTAGGACCGAAATATATTGCAGATATGTTCACTGAATATAAACCTAACAGACCACTCAGATAATTAGGATCAAGTCAGTTAGAAATACCAAAGGTTCACACAAAACAAGGGGAGTCCTCCTTTAGTTACTATGCTGCCTGCAGTTGGAATCTGCTTCCAGAAGAGATCAGATGTGCTAAAACACTAGTAACATTTAAATCTAGACTCAAAACTCATTGTTTAGCTGTGCATTTATTAAATGAGCACTGTGCAATGTCCGAACTGATTGCACTATATTTTTTTTATGTAAAATCATTTTCTAACTGTTTTTAAATTCCTTTTAGTTAAGTAGTGTTTTTCATAATTTTAAAAGTTTTAAAATTGCTTGTCTTTATTTTTATTATTTTTCTTCATGATTATTTTACTTTATTTTATGTAGAGCACTTTGAATTACCATTGTGTATGAAATGTGCTATATAAATAAACTTGCCTTGCCTTGCAATAAGTAGACATTTAAAATACATCAATAACTGATATCATAGTTTAAAATAGATAAAATCAGAGTAAAGGCTTGCTTTATGTGTTGCTCGATGAGGATTTCTCAATCGTTGCGACTTTAAATCCTGAGGACACAAAATGCCGTGGAAGTTCCTGCCACGGAGTGAAGAAGAGGTGGCGTTACGAGGATTCTCAGACAGTTGAAGTGCCCAATGGAGTTAAGAGATTTGCTCTCAATCTATTTTCAACACTTTAGATTGTTTACCACGTGGGGTTTGACCAATAGCATTGAATTGTGTAAAAATATGAAATAGACAAAATTTGGACATGCGAGGATTCTGCCCGTCAGTGACAATATTTTAATAAAGGTGTTCCATTCCAGTGTTAACCTGATTCAATTGGATCTGTGGTTCATATGAATTGTATAGTATACTGTGCCTTATGAAATGTATCATTATTAAATGTATCATAAATATAGATCAGCACTTACCTAATGTAAGTTACTTTGCAGTAACCATGAATTTGTCAACATTTCTCTCACCACTGTTAATGTGATTTGGACTTGAGGCTATTTTGTCCATCGTTCTTTCATTTTGGACACCTCATACATTGAGTGACAGAACACTTCTCTTTTATTATATATTTACATATTAATAATTTAAGTTGTATTGTGTGAAGTTAAGTTATAGTTTTATTAAAAAGTTCATTAAGTTAAAACTCCTGGTCTCCTGTTTGTGCTATGGTAAGGTGTTATCTTTCGATTTCAATCTTTGTTTCCATATAGTACAAGGTGCCATATTAAATATTTTTTGATGTCTCTTATATTTGAATTTCTCAACATTCTCCTCACCACTGATAATGAATGGGTTTGGACTCAATTATGTCAGTGTTCCATTTTCATTCATTTTGGACACCTCATACATTGAGTGACAGAACACTTCTCTTTTATCATATATTTACATATTTGGTATTGCTGGATTCAGCACAACCCCACCTTTCCAACAAGCCATCATATGTGTTTCTATGATAATGCCAGGCAAAGCAAGCACAAAGTAAATGAAAACATTCTGCATAGATATTAAATTTGTGCATGTCCGCTTATTTTAGATATGTGTTTACATGTGTCTATTTATTCCATACATCAAGATATTCACATCCAGTCTTTTCTAGTAGTTAAATCAACTTCCTGACTACAAACATGTCAAGTTTCAAAGCTCTCAGAGCTTGTGTGATTGATCTGCATTAGTTTATATACCTTAACTCCCATACGGACAGGCTATATTTTAGTCCTTTATTGGTTTTGTGGTGTATAACAATATCTGTTAATTTAACAATCTTAGCAGTAAAATATTTTTAGCCAAGAATCCATTTCATATATGGGAGACCTTAGAGATGAGGAAAAACATTGTTGGGTTTAGTTCTACCTCCGGTAGGGGTATCTCGAAAACTAAAGCACTTTTTGACCATTTGTCACTAGCCTAATAATAATGTCTAATTTGTTAACATTAGTAAATGCATTGGTAACACTTTATAATAACTGCACTCATTAGCTAAGCATTAGTAAATAGTTCATGATTATAAAGCCTTTTCCCTTAATAATAGTCATTATTAAGCAGGAATACATCTCTAATTACATTGTTCTTGGTTTAAAAGCACATATATTACAAAGGAGATTAAAGTTTCAGTTGTCTTATAAAATAAATCAATAAACACAACCCAGTTTGATTCAGAATTCAGAAATATTTATTTCAAGATGCAATAAAAGGCAACTGTACACTTGAAAAGGTTTTGAGCGATTCTTGAAGGACTAGCATCACCTTCACTTGTACGATGGTTTGAGGAATATATCTTCCAGATAGTACCGCCGCTCCCTATATGCAGAGTATGCAGTCTTCGTAGAGCACCAACTCCCAGAGGGGGCACCAGTTGCTCAAAAAAAACAAAACAAATATGCGCCATTCTCCCATCCGCGTTCGCGACCACTCAATAGCATTTGAGAAGAAAGACTTGTAGTCACAAAACAATTGTAATGTGTTCATATAGGTGTCAGCTACAATGCACACCTTATACATTTTTTATACATTTTAAAATAAAGTGTTACTAAAGTTATATATATTGTTCTGTGTATGTGATTTCAAAGTCTAGATTGGTCGGATTAACCCTTTAACTGCCACATCCCTTAAAACTTGATTGTCAGAGGGTTACTGTAAATGCTTATGCCCGCTGGGCACAGTTTTCCCGATGCCACCAGGGTGGCGTTGCACTGATGGCTTGAGCCCGACATCGCTGCTTGCAGCTATATTTATTATTATTATTATTATTATTCAGCAGGGATGTATTGAATTAATCAAACGGTCATTTTTGACAACTTAAAGACATAAAAAATATATATTTAGGGTAAACAATATTATTTCAAACTTTCTGTTCATCAAAGAACCATGTACCTTAATGTTAGGTTTCTTAAGCAGGGTTCATATGATGATGGTAAAAAGAACATTATTTTGTGTATTTGGTGTAATGAAATGTGTTTATGTGGTTTAAGGTTGAAAAAACACATTATTTTCCACATACTTTACATTATTGTTTCTCCTCTATGCCCTCACCTATCTTGAAAAGTGGTCTGAAAAGTGAAGTGTGCTCTGATTGGCCGAATGCCTTGAGCTTGTGAAGGACAATGTTACGCCCCTTGCCATACTGTGATACGTGTCCCGGTCAGAATACTGATGCAACAACACAAAAACAATAAAACCTATTACAAACAAGGCATTTGTTGCACCCAGTGGGGACATAATTACGGATTATAATGACTTATACTGTTTATTTATGCGTTGCGTTGCATAAACATAAAACCATGTCGCATTTGTGATCTGAGAAATGACAAACAAAAGCGCTACTCTACACTGCATAAAACTCGCATTTGAATCATCAGTGGCAAATCCTTTACATATGTAAACATACATACAGACTGTGACTGTGAACAGCCAGCATTATTGTCTTCTCTCCCAGGATCAGCAAACAGTTCTCCTTAAAATGTGCTGCACATGTCTGAATATTTGGGTCGAATTGTTCTGGAACAGTGTTGCAAATACAACTTAACCACTGATTTCTAGTTGTGTCCTCTTTTGGAAGAACAAACAAAGTAGTTTCTCTTTAACAACGAAACAGTATCTCCACGACAATGGCACACCTTCTTTCTTTGCGTGAACATTTGGGCGGTGTTATGCAAATCTTTCCACATTGTGATGTAGACATGAGGTGGCGTGTTTGAACGAGGCATTTTAGGATGGCGTGGATGAGTCTTAACTGTTATAAGGAATATCTCTTTGGGTTTGAAACTTTAGTCTTTGCAACTTTAGGGATCTTATCTATTCATGAACAGCTTGTAACAGTCCAAAGAGAAAGGAAATCCTGAAATTGCACCATATGACCCTTTTAAAGGGTTAGTTCACCCAAAAATAAAAATTAAACCATAAATTACTCACCCTGAAGTCATCCTAGGTGTATATGACTTTCTTCTTTCAGACGAATCCAGTTGTAGTTGTTTTAAAAATAGTCTCTGATCTTTCAAGCTGTTTAATGGCACACAGCGGGTGTTGCACTGCATCAGTCCTTGAGAATTTTAATAAAAAGCACATCCATTAAAACTTGCGCTCACAGTTCTTGGAGGATGACGTATGAGGTAAGTTTTGTGCATGCGCCACTCAGAAGTGACGCATGCGGAAATGCAGCGGAGAGTTTAAAATGAAACAACGGTCACTAATTAGGAGTAAAGAGCGAGGATTTGTAAAGAAGAATGTCAGACGATTTTGATATAAGCCAAGAGTAGACTGGTTTTCCTTTGCTAAAGTAAGGAAGACTTGCTTCCTTTGCTCATGGTAACAAACGTTAGTTTTCACGAGACTCACCGGTGCATGCGCAACGCTGACCTCATATGTCATTCCCCTGGAACTGTTTCCATTTTACAACAGTGAGTGCAAGCTAGATTAAAGTGATTATTACGTTTTGAATTTGGATATTTTTATTTTGAATTTTGACATTGATTTGCTACAGGAGGCCTTTGTTCTCCGCTGATGTTTGGTACTATGCTGGTCCTCACATTGACATTTTTTGAGTAAGCCATGATTGAATTAGTAATTCACTGAAAATATTTACCTGTGGCATAAATCTAATTTGCTGTTGCAGGTGTGAAAAACAGCCTAAGTTATAAGTTGTTGTATGACTTCAGCCGACTTGGAATATTGCCTAGCCCATGAGTTGGATGGACTAATTTTATAATACTTTTTTATGGTAGTTTTTGTCCATTTTAGACCTTGACAGCCAAGTCCCTATTCAGTTTCAATGTATAGAAGAGAGCAGGTTGGATTCTTCAGGATATTTTTGCTTGTTTTCCAAAAAAGAAGCCATACAGGTTTGGAATGACATGAGAATGAGTAAATTATGACAGAATTTTCCTTTTTTGATGATGAGCTATTGCTTTAAAGTGATGCTGAATTGTTTTAATTTTAGTGGTTTTATCTTGGCCTCTTGAAAAAAAAATTGTTGTACAATCACTGATAAAAATTTGGAGGTTACATGCTTAATCTGTCTCCATTATGACTATTATTAGCAAGGCATAAAGCCCAAGGGTTACACCAGAGGAACTCCCTCAATTGTACATTAAAATGCTGTTATATCTACTTCCGCAGTAAATAAACTCTCTATGTAGCCATGTCCTGATACTGGAAGACAGAGTGGCAGTTCCCTAGATTTGTGGGTTTAAGGTTTTGAATCAGACCAGTGTTTTTCGGTCCAGCTAGTGTTACCGTGGTTACTTATGGTTCAGTGATTAGACTTTGGATTTACCCTTTTCACATCAATTAAGGCTTTGTGACTTAGTGCTGTACATTTTAATGACATCTTTGATTATCACCCATGTTTAAAGACAGAAGTTAAATAGATGGTGTATAAACATTTAATACACACACACACATAGTTTCTTGGGTCAGTGGCTCTTAATTTGTTTTCATATATTTCATCTCTCAATCCAAAGAACATGCTTCGTGGCATATTTTTCTGGTGTCTTTCGGATCCTTTTGTCCTTGCTTTCTTGTTCAAGTGAAAACCCATCTGATCATTATTGCTAATATGTCACTCAAACAACTTTAGAGAGGATTCATGGGAAATCAGGCCATAAAATTAAATCCAAAAGGATTAGTCTCCTCTGATGTTCACAGGTCACTTGATCAAACAGGTCTGTACAGAAGAGGCCTGGAACGGTTTTAATTTGAACATTCAAAGAGCACATATTTATACTGGCACAAATGCATAACTATAATCATATTCACAATGGCATGATGCTAAATTTGTTTTTCTTAATCCAAGTTACTCAAATACATAAAAAACAAACAAGTTGGGACACTGTACAAATTGTGAATAAAAACCGAATGCGATGTGGTGGAAGTTTCAGATTTGAATATTTTATTCAGAATACAACATAGATGACATATCAAATGTTTAAACTGAGAAAATGTATAATTTTAAGGGAAAAATAAGTTGATTTTAAATTTCATGGCATCAACACATCTCAAAAAAGTTGGGACAAGGCTATGTTTACCACTGTGTGGCATCCCCTCTTCTTTTTATAACAGTCTGCAAACATCTGGGGACTGAGGAGACAAGTTGCTCAAGTTTAGGAATAGGAATGCTGTCCCATTCTTGTCTAATACAGGCTTCTGGTTGCTCAACAGTCTTAGGTCTTCTTTTTTGGAATGTGTAGCTCTCATGAAATCCAAAATGGGCCAATATTTGGCATGACATGAAATGTCTCACTTTCAACATTTGATATGTTATTTAGTGAAAGTGAAAGTGACGTGACATTCAGCCAAGTATGGTGACCCATACTCAGAATTTGTGCTCTGCATTTAACCCATCCAGAGTGTACACACACAGAGCAGTGAACACACACACACACACACACACACACACACACACACACACACACACACACACACACACACACACACACACACACACACACACACACACACACACACTGTGAGCACACACTCGGAGCAGTGGGCAGCCATTTATGCTGCGGCGCCCAGGGAGCAGTTGGGGGTTCGATGCCTTGCTCAAGGGCACCTAAGTCATGGTATTGAAGGTGGAGAGAGAACTGTACATGCACTCCCCCCACCCACAATTCCTTCCGGCCTGGGACTCGAACTCATAACCTTTCGATTGGGAGTCCGACTCTCTAACCATTAGGCCACGACTTCCCCTTATCTATATTTTATTGTGAATAAAATATAAGTTTATGAGATTTGTAAATTATTCCAATCCTTTTTTACTCAAAATTTGTACAGTGTCCCAACTTTTTTGGAATCGGGTTTGTATAGACCATGCGCCACTTCAATATTTTTTATTTCTGAATTCAAATTTATATTTTGGGAGGTTGCGAAGTAAACATTTTCAGGGTGATACAACCTTCCATATATAATAATATGATAAAAAAAAACATTCAAAAGTTTGGGGTCTGTAATTATTATTATTTTTTTTAAATAACTCTCTTATGCTTATGTAACCCCTCTCTCCTGGGTCCTCACTGTCACACCTCATACTTGCTCCGAGTCGGCCTTGGTTTCCGGCATTGGAGGCAGGTTTCCGGCATTGGAGGCAGACACACTAACAAGGAGGCTAAATGACTGAAGCTAATAGCACAGCACCTACTTGCTGGGGTCCGTTACACTTACCAGGACTACAATTAATTGATTAAATATACAATACAAGCATTGTTCCAGTCTTCAGGTTCACATGATACTTCAGAAATCATTCTGATTTGCTGCTCAAGAAACATTTTTTTATTTTATCAGAGTGGAAAAAGTGTGATACAATTAATAAAAAAGTTTAAAAGAACAGGATTTATTAGAAATTTAAATTTTTTTGTAATAATGTAAATGTCTTAACTGTCACTCTTTAACAATTTAATGCAATTCTCCAAAATAAAAGTATTATACTGAGCCCATACTTTTGAATGCTAGTGTAGATTGGCTTAATCATTTTTTTACTATTTCTCAGGAAAAATAAATAAATAAATAAATCTGTCTAATTGCTTATTAATGTTTGAAAATATTTTATTCCTATGATTTTTCCTTTTCTTTATCGTGGACACTTATATGTCACTGACTGTCCTACAAACCATGGGCGTAGGTTTAGGGGGGGACGCTAGGTACTAGTCCCTATCAATATTTTGAGATGACAAATTTGTCCCCACCAATATTTAGCAAGCTCCTTTGAACTGCTATTTGGATCTTTGCACTGCTATTTGGATCGATTCTAACGGCCAGGACGACGACAGTACAAGAAACGCCGTAATTTGATTGGCGGCGAGATATCTGACAGGCCACACGCGCAGGCCGGGACTACTTTTTTGCTTGCACTAGCAGCGAGTGGGTGGTTTGTGTGCGCGCGCATGTTGACGACGCCGACGGTAAGTTACAAGGGCTGTCTCACTGCCACATACAAAGGCCAGAGTAAAAACATGTTAATATTCCGGGGTTTTTTTTGCCCATTTTCATACTTTGTAGATGCCACCCAAGAATAAGAAAGGGGACATAAGAAGCTTTTTCATAAAGCAGAGTCAGAGTGTAAGTAGGCAAAATAACTATCTAGCCACAAAAAACTAGCAGTAGTGACTGACCAGGCTTTCAAATGCATATTCTGTGGAAAATAGTATTAACTGGTGATAGTATTACCCAGATAGAATGCTACATTTGCAAGTAACTGAATGTCAATTAGCCAGTAAGTTACCTTAAGTTAGAATCTTGCAGTCAACATAAACGGGGGTGGGGGGGGGGGAGGGGTGTTATGGGGGTGTCCCCACCAAAGCTGAGACCAAACCTACGCCCATGCTACAAACACATACTCACACTATACAGATTAAAGAGATGAGGGTGAGTAATTAAAACAAAATTTTCATTTTTGGGTGAACTATCCCTTTAATTCAAAGCTTCAGAGACTGATTAGTTCTTACAAGATCATATATACACTTACATAAGCCCTATGTTGTAAAAAGCATGACATTTCCGGTCCCACGATAGGTTTTTGGTTTTCCGGTCACACAATAGGTTTTTGACGATAGATTGTGTGACCTATCACTCCTTATTTCCTTTGTTCACTGTAGCTGTTGTGAGATCAGCTAAATGAGGATAGGCGTACAGGGGCATGAATGAACATTTGGATCGATATGGGTGTTACATTTCAATTAATGGCCTACGTCCTCCTCCGACATACGTTTCAGTAAGCTAGTGCGGTTCATTCACAGTGGCAATCACACAGCTGTCCGTGTCTACATCTTTTATGATGTTTGTGTATGTGTATGCATCTGTGTCCTGTAACACATATCAAAGGCCCTGCTCGTGGTGTCTGTTATCCTCCCAGATGGACTGCTACTGGCCCTGCTTGTGGACAGCATACGTTAAATTGAACTCTCATTATTACAGATCAAGTTACTGAATAATCACCAATAGGAGAGTAAATTGTAATTTATTGTCACGAAAAGTACTGTATCATATTTTGTATTTTACTTAGAATCTGTGGTCCATTTAATACTATGTGTTCTGTAACAATGCTATAATAGTGAAATACTTTTCACTTGCTGTTTTACTGAGAATTTTAATACTAAATGTGTGTAAAATCTAGGTACCTGGGCTCATTAGTGCATTTGTGGCTTTGTAACTGATGTGTGTGTGTGTGTAGGGAGCAGGTGAGGCCTGCTGACTGGATATCCACTGCCATTTATTATGGATGAGAGCAGCTTGGGTGTATGTTCTATTTTTAAACACACTTTGTCCTGTGGGCTTGTTAAAGGACACTGAGAATCCAGCAGTCACGTGATCTACACATTGCCAGGACTGTATGAATGCTGAGCTGAAAGTCATAGAATGCTGAGTGATGGGAAGTTGGATTGCATTTTTAGACACTGGCTGTTCTGGAATGCAATACATTTATAAAGAAGCTCTTTTGTTTGTGTTGTGATATAACAATTGAATCAAACTGCTTACGTTTAAATGAATAGTTCACTCACAATTTTTTTTTTTTAAAGAAAAGAACTTTGCTACACAATGGCAGTTAAAGAAGATGAATGCTGTCAAGCTTCAATAATTGCAAATACGCATCCTTAAAGTATAATAAAAGCATGTAGTTACTTTGTGGGAGGAACACACCAAAATTTAAGCCATCAAGTTAGCTAAATGATAATCAGCCATAATTTTCAAATCTCATTTCATCATTGATACTGAATGCTTTAGTTGAGTGTCTTATAACTGTGCGCAATCCAAATTTTAAGTTTTAGTCATTTATTAATTTGTTCACTTGTATTAATCAGTTGTATCAATTTAATTAAATACTTGAACAAATTACTTGTGGTCGTGGCCACGGTTTAGCTAAATTAATACTAAAGATTAATTAGCTAAAAATTAATTTGAAGGGATCAAATTATGACAGTTTGGCCACAATTGAACTAAAACAAGGGAAAAAAATAATAAAATATGTCCATTAATTAAAAAGTTGTGGGAACATATTCTTAATTCATGGCATGTTATTTGCAGGGCTTTTTAAGCTCTGTTCCTTTAAACCAGGGATGCAACGATACCATTTGTTCGGAACCGATCCGATCCAATACCAAAATTTCTGAGTATCTGGCAATACCGATCCAATCTGATACCAGCGCAGGTTTTTTTTGTTAATGTAGAATTTCTATACTTCTCTGTGTTGACCTGATCATCACTCTTTTACGTGTTAAACACAATCTACTACATATACACAACTTAATTTTAATGAAAAATAACAAATGAAAAAATATACAATCATAATCTGTCAAAAATACTATTATAAACTAGGTGAGTGGATAATTCAGCAGCAAAAGATACTCTAGATTCTAGAAAAATCACGGTTGCACAATAATTTAAAATCTAGTGAAATATTTTATTTACAAATAAAAGTGAATAAGTCTAAAATCTGATGAAATGTACACATTGCTCTTTGCATTGTTGTAAAATACATTCATGAAAAATATACATTTATATAGAAATCTATAAGACGTTTCTTTTAAATGCATAGCACAGTAATAAAGGCAGCAACATATCATAAATAGGACAGAACAAGAAAGACTATTAATAATCTTTGCACAGAAAAGTATTATAATGCAAAAGGCGCAAATATAGAGCGTCACGGATCCGCATCCTGTGCGCAGAATGATGAGCTTGAGAAAACACAGATTTACAGTGTGCAGAGAGTTTCATCGTTTTGACTGTAGTAACCCGAACGCGACACGCAGTTTGACTGCTGAATGGAGGATGACAGATGTAGTGGAAAGAAGAGTTTATGTGAGCTTGAATGCAATAACTTCAATATTAATCTGTACCTCACATGGAACTATGTAACAGCTTCAGAACACTTGAAATATGTCCACGAAAATGTTTGGTGCTTTATAATGTTTTTATGTTTTTTGTGGGGCTCAACAATAACACAGAATAGTATACGCACAATATTGGATTTGGATCGGTCTCTTCTGACAGATACTCGATCCACGGAGAATGGCAGTATCGGAGCCAATACTGATCCCAAATATCGGATGGATGCATCCCTACATTAAACAAAACTATTATATGGGTTTCAAGTAGGGATGTCAGTGATTAATTGATGATCGATTTGTTGTCGATAAGAGATGCAATCAATTAAAGCTGTCAATGGTCGATTAACCTATTTAATTTTGGACTGCGTGCGCTCGTCCGCAAAACATGTGCGAGCGGCTGTGAGTGACGGTATATAAACGCATCATTATTCATTCATAATGTACAAATTAAGCTTTTAATGTGATTTAAACTTTAAAAGAACATTAAAATAGAAACAACACAAAGTTCTTCAACATGGAAAGCAATAGAAATGTAGTAACTAAATAATTTCATATTGTGTGCTTTTCAGGGCTGTGGGACACAGGACAGAAAGGCTATCCTAACTTGTTAATTAATTCGGCTTATTTTTATTAATTTGTGGCAACTGTCCATTTTTATTTAATTTTGTTTATTTTAATCATTTCCTTTAGGCTACCACATGTTTACAACAGTAAGAGATACAAAAACAGTGATTAAGTGAAAGACTATCAAATAAACCTGCGAAATTAGAGGGTTAGACGGTAAAGATTTAGGAAAAGACACAGTGCCTAAATATTATTGAATTTGTGGAAATTCATGACCAACCGGCAAACCAGAACAAGGCTGCATAAATGTAGGCTTATGGGCTCGAACGGCGTCCAAAAGCATGGTCTCATGGTCTCGATGTAACACCTCTGATAAGCTTTTATACTACACTTGTCATAATCCGTTTATAATTTGTAAATAAATAATCGCTGGATTCAAAACAACAATTAAAAGATGCTGTGACCGACACTGTCGTTTTCCCAGAGCGTTCAAGTTTCTGAATGGACCTAAGTGGGCACAGGTTTTCAAGCCCTGGGACAAAATGGAATGCTTCAAGAAAAATTTATAGCTTATATAAGAAATTGGCCTAAAATAAAAATAAAAATAAAATGAGCAATAACCTTAAAATAAATCCAGCCAAACCGGTTCTCGCTCCATCTCGTATGCACGCACGCATGACTGTAACGATTTAAAGCACTGTAAATGCCAGATTTATAAAAACAAATAGGCCTACCGGAATGCAAAAATTCCGGTCCATTTTTTACGGAATTCCGCAGTTACTGGATTCATGAATATTAATCAGGATGTGTGAGTTTGCTCAAATTGATTTGCTGAAATTAAAACAGTGACAATAATAGGTGAGCACCAGCCAATGAGATTCATAGATTCTCTGTGAGGTTTAGGTCAGGTGATTTGGCTGGCCAATGAAGCACAGTAATATCTTGGTCAGCAAACCACTTGGAAGTGGTTTTGGCAGTGGGCAGATGCTAAACTCCTGCTGCAAAATATATTTATTGATATATTTTAATTATATTTATATTTATGTGTGTTCTTTTGGTTAATAAACGATAACAGAATTTTTATTTGTATGTGAGCTATTCCTTTAAACCACAAAAAGAACAACTGTCCCTACTAACATCAGAGAATATCAATTGATAATAATAATGAAGCAAAGTATTTTCATCTTTCCATGCAAAATAGTAAATTAATAAAGTGTGTCTGAAAGAGTGACCTTTTTCAGTTTTTTTTCTTCTTCTTCCTAATGGATTTAACAAGCAAATTTGTATGAAATTAATCATGGAATTTGAAAAAAAGTTTATTCAGAATTGTATTTTTATTACAGTTGTATTTTTATTGTAATTGTAAAATCTCTGCTGCAAGATACTCAGTGCAAACTGCCAGTGGGGTTTTTTAACACTGCTGATGGTTCTGCTGAGATGCTCGGCTGTACTAACTTAATTTACAGCGGAAGCAGGATACAGCAAACATCAGAGAGCAGCTCATCAGAGAGAACATCATTGCCTCATTACATCCTGTCACTGCTGTAAACAGCAAACAGCAGGTCAAGCTTATACTGTGTAATTGGTCCAGAGTGATGTTGATGGTGTTTAGCTTGACTGCTTGTATACTTGTGTTAAAGTGTCTGGGTACACTGTGCTCCTAAAAGGTAAAAGGATGCAGTTTTGGTATAGACTAATAATGCTTAGTTTCCCGAAATTGCATTAAGTCATAAAGGCTGAAAAAACTAATATCTCTGCCGCCACATAGTCATTGTCATAGAGCTCGAGGCTTGTTTCCATGGCAGTGTACCTATAATTTTACAGCTGCCAAGAATTACATAATTAACAACTGAAGAAGAAAGCTCTGGAAAATGTCTCTTCCAGACACTTCTCTTCTTCAGATGAATTTGTGATGTCTCTGTGCATATTGCTGTGTTTGGTGAAGCCATGGAGGCCATTCTTTTTTTAGTGAGATTCCCAGATCCACACTCCCCACACCACTGGAAAATCTATCAAGCCTGTTTTTAATATGGAAATTTGTCTGACGTCCACACTGAAAGTGAGGGAATGGAAATACTGCTGAAAGATTGAATTCTCCATTATAGGAACTTCTTTCAATCTCTCTCTCTCTCTCTCTCTCTCTCTGCATTTTTTAATTTAACCCCCCCCCCAAAAAAAAACAAGCAAACAAACAAACACACAAACAAGTGTTTTTTTTAAAGTCTTTTGAATTACGGGGACACAGGAAGTGTCCTTCATATTGTAATACCTATGTTATACCCATGTCATTATTAGGGATGGGTATCGTTAAGGTTTTAACGGTATTACTACTGCTTAACGGTCCGGTACTTTAACAGTATTCTTATCGGTACTTTGTGTTGTGTGTGTATGTTTTTTTTTTTAAGAATTTGATTTGATTTATTTAAATATATCAAGAAAGCATTACAGTAAACATAAAAACAAAAAGGCATCATATATATATATATATATATATATATATATATATATATAATAAATAATAAAACAAATATATATATATAAAATAAAAAGGTTGCAAAATGTGGCAATTGGCTATTTTGTAAACTAACTTGAGGTGCTGTGCATTTAGTTAGCCAAATAAATGTTTACATTTGCATACCGATTTTTCCTTATTTGGAATTTTAAAAACAAGAAAATCAAGAGAAATAAAGAAAATATGTTGATTCCATTCTCATTTTCCCCAAAAGAAATCAACAGAATTTCTACGTAAGGTTAGCAAACTAGGGAGATTTTACATTTATTTTAAATGATGTGAACAACGTTGATTCAACATGATTTTAGCATGCATACCTGACGTAGATGGGGCAACAACCAGAGACGAGCTAGCTAGGCAGTCGATACACATAATGCACTTTTGAAAGATGCTTTGACAGATTGCTTGTGTTTCCGCCCTTACATGCAAATATTGTTTTGCACTTATGACAACGAGGGTTGTCAGCATTACTCTAGTGAAGTATAACCACACTTTGGAACGTTTTGCTCTCTCCGCCATCGTCACTCTTTGTATTAAGTGGGAGTTTTCGTACTGTTATGCGTAGTGTTGTCACGGTACCAAAATTTCAGTGTTCGGTACCGATACCAGTGAAAATCCACAGTTCTCGGTACCAATTTCGGTACCAAGGCAAAACACAAAAATATGCTAATTTAAAAAAAAATTATCGGAAATTAGAAATGTTTGGTAAGATAAAATGTGCACGATAACATTAAGCAAATCTTTTCGCCATCGTCACTCTTTATTATTAAGCAGGAGTTTACGTACAGTTAATGCATGTGCGTGCGCTCGTTGTGGTGTATGTGCGTGTGTGTGTATGTGTGTGTGTGTGTGACCGACAGGCAGCCTCCGCGGCATGCATGAGATTTCACGCAGATCTCACGGACAAACATCTTAATATGATCGCACATTAGAAATGTTTGGCGAGATTAAATGTGCACGACAACATTATTAAGCAAAAATACATAGTACATTATTTTTTTCCTCCAGTACCGAAAGCAGAACCGATACCGTAAGATCTTACTGATACTACGGTCTTTCATAATTTAGCCCCGGGGCCAGTTTAATACCGGGTTTCGGTACCCATCCCTAGTCATTATACAAATTAGTGTTCTCATAAACCACCCAAACCTGTGAAAACACACACACACACACACACACACACATATATTCTCACTTAAAGGGATAGTTGACCTAAAAAGAAAATTATAGGAATTATTTAATCACCCTCACGTCACCTTTTTCACATTTGAGTGAAACAGATTTTTGAAAAAGAAAATAGGTAATACAAAAAAAAAGAAAAATGCATGAAAATAAATGTTCACAGTGAAATCAATAACAATTTAAAACCAATAACTGATATTGTAAGTACCAATAGCTGAACTGACCCCAAAAAATAAATTTAATAATAAATTGTCCTTCATGCTCCTGATAATTAAAAATCTGGCTCTCACTTCCACCTGCAGGGGAACATCTAATTAATCCAGCCTTAATTTGATGTGATTATTTTCCACATATGGTATGGAAGTAAAATAATGACAAATGTCTTTGAAACAAAAAAGCATATTGAATAGCACTAACTGAAAAGAATATGCATTGCATTAACAGTACTTGCATTTTAATTCCTTGTATTTCCAGGGCTTGCATTTTTAGGTCCTGAAATTTAACATAGTTGTTCGTTTAAGCTGTGAATATTTCAATTAAAATATTTCACACACCTTTTCATAATTAAAAAATCAATAATTCATATTCACGTTCCAGAATTAACTTCCAAAATATTCAATCGGTTTAAAAATACGATGTATAATATTCGACAGGCAAATTTCGGTCCATTTTATTTCACTTTCCAAATTCGCTTCCACAAATTCAGTGGTTAAAATTCGGCAGATAATTCGCCCTTTCACATCCAGGAGCTGCAGGAATAGCAGTAGAGCACAGAGGCATGATCTCCATCTCCTGTCAGTCGCTCACCAGCAGGTGGTGCAAGAAAAGTTAGGTATTCTGAAAAGTTGAGATGTTTTTAACTCGATGCGGTGCGGACGCTCCTGGAAAAAAACGAGCGCGTCTGCACCGCATCGAGTTAAAAACATCTCAACTTTTCAGAATACCTCAAGTGCTGCAAATCCATTTATCCATTGCTGAAATTTCCACGTCTTCATGGAGAGAGCAAGGACCCAAGGGACCATCTGACAATTCCACTGACTGGGTTAAAAGGTCCAATGTGTTTTAATAAAAAATTTAAATAACGTACTGTCAAATTCTAAATCTTGTATTTCTCATAGTGATTTTGCCAATACCTCCCTTCATATATTTACAGTATACAATTATTTACATATTAAAGATCCCTGGAAAGGGTTTTTCATGTTCCAACAGTTGTTGTACATTGCTAGATACAAGACTGACTTACAAATTTTTTCTTAAACAATATTTGTGTAGTGTCCATACAAAGAGAAATAAGTTATTGGCCATATATATTTAGTCAGTTTGAGTAAATTATTAATTTAGTGTAAACTGATTAATTAGAATTTAATATTGTACTACGTTTCATTTTGAGGTAAATTTGCAGATGGTCCCTAAAGCAGCTTAGGCGAATAGACAGCAAATATCAAACATAAAACTACTGCGCTTGGTTTTCTTTTTACGAAAAAAAAAATGATTTGGTGAATTGGGGCTCATTTCTGGGCTCATCTGCTGAAATGTACATAATATACAGTAATATATTGTATTAATTAGATGCCAAATTTAATATCTTGAGGCAATAAAAGACGTTAATTTTTTAACGTTAGAGTTTAACACTGAGTTTTTCTTATTAAACGACTTGCGTTAATATCCTCATCTGTCTGTATATAATTTGCTTCATCAGTAAGATTAAGTGAGTTTAAGTCGCTTTGGATAAAAGCGTCTGCTAAGTGAATAAATGTAAATGTAATCGCTGTTAGTGCGCTGAGCCACGTTAATCAGTTTTCTTTTCTTTAACATATTTCTGAGGGAAACCGCGTGAAACCTTGAGCGTTCATTCATATTTTACATCTGCTTAACTGTCTATAGTTTGCATAATCATCAATAAAGTGTAATCTGAGAGGTTTTATATCATAGTATTAATTGATTGAGAAGCATTACTCGTCATTATAACAGCACAGGGACACACAAGCCATGACACAAAGTTATGGAAACTAAACAACCAAAGGCAATGTCTTCCTTAGATGTAATGTTAGTTCTGTACTTCAGCGTTGGGTAAAATCCCATTATAATCTCCTTTATGGTAGAGAATGCTGCTTAATAGGCTACGGGTAACAGCCTTTATACAGTCTATGGTAAAGGCAAAGATGTTGAAATAAACATTCACACAATCAGCTTTTCCACATGCCCCAATAATCAAAACTTCTGCTTAGCGCCTGCTCCATTTCTGCAGATCAGTTTTTGTAACTGTATTACTTAATCCACCCGTTGCTTTGGTCTTCATCAGAAGCCGCTTGCACCACCTGCTGGTGAGCGACTGACAGGAGATGGAGATCATGCCTCTGTGCTCTACTGCTATTCCTGCAGCTCCTGGATGTGAAAGGGCGAATTATCTGCCGAATTTTAACCAGGCAGCAAGGAAGTCGACCGGAAGTTGAAGTCGGCTGCGAGCTGCCATCTTGTAGCAGAACTTCACTTGCGTTAGCATTACCATTGACTCCCATTCATTTTGGCGTCACTTTGACAGCGAATAACTTTACATCTGAGGCGTTTAAAGACTCTGTTTGTCCATTATTTTTTTCTAAAGATACACGACAATGTATAAAGGGCTCCATTACCGTCTATGTTACATTATGGCCCCGTATAAACAGTTTTTGTAAAAAATAGGCTAACGATTGCGTCATAACCACTCGACTCTCTGTCGCATTACCGTACAGACAGGAGGAGAAGCTCGCAGGCAATTAACTTAATATGGCGTACTGGCGTTACATTTTAAAATACTATACAAAATAATTAATCAGAATAATTACTCCTGCTTACTCACGCCAAAGAACTCCCCGCTCAAGCTCGCCGTCTCTGCAAGATTAACGATGGCAGTTTGCACGCACAGCTACTAGAAGATTTACATCTGTCAGACAGGTTGCTGATGTCGTCAAGCTTCGTTTGAGTCTGCGCGTCAGAAATGGAAGTGCTAAAAAACGATAAAAATGGGCTTCAATTGTCTCAGTTGAGTTCCAATGGGTCGCTGTGTCCATTTCTTTTACTGTCTATGATTTTAACCACTGAATTTGTGGAAGCGAATTTGGAAAGTGAAATAAAATGGACCGAAATTTGCCTGTTGAATATTATACATCGTATTTTTAAACCGATTTAATATTTTGGAAGTGAATTCTGGAACATGAATATGAATTATTGATTTTTTAATTATGAAAAGGTGTGTGAAATATTTTTTATAGAAATATTCACAGCTTAAACGAACAACTATGTTAAATTTCAGGACCTAAAAATGCAAGCCCTGGAAATACAAGGCATTAAAATGCAAGTACTGTTAATGCAATGCATATTCTTTTCAGTTAGTGCTATTCAGCATGCTTTTTTGTTTCAAAGACATTTGTCATCATTTTACTTCCATACATATGATCCTCTCGGCCAACATTCTGGATGTATTTTACTTAGGCTGAAGACAGGCGGTGAGTTATGACTGAGTTTTTGATTAACATGAAGGTCAAGCTTTTTTCAAACAACCATGGTGTGTTTAAAAAGTTAAGGCTAAACATTAATAATAAACAAGGATACTAGGTCATTTTAATTTCTTGTTGAAAGAGAACAACTGCACACTCACTTAAGCATAGGCTATTTATTCTCCCAACATTTTGGCTGGTAGCCTTTGTCAAGGTATAGTTTCACAAAAGTTTGACATAGGCTTCTAGCTGAAACACTTTGCCTCACTTGTTCATTTTAATTTCTTGCCCAAGTAAGGATCACTAGTATTGACCCAGGCATGACAAACACTGGTGCATCTGCCATTACACAATAAGCGTGAGCAGGGTCATAGCATCAGATGCCCCATTAATGCTTTTCTATGCAATGAAGTTTGTTTTCTGTTTACATTGTAGATCAAATCTAGCATGAACTTCTCTTCACACAATCTAATTCTGCTCAAGCAAAACATTCAGTGAAAACTATTATTATGTCTCACAACTTTAACCAATGTCACCCTTTTTGGTGATAAAGGCAGCACAGTTAGCTGTGGTTTTTGGTGTGAATTGTCAAACTGAAATTTTTCGTAAAGACTTTGTTACATAAACCCGGTTGACTTAGGCCTAAGCGAGAAACCAGGTGGCTGAGAAGGGGATTTCATGTTATCCTGTGAGCTTTGAAGTAGTCTGTCTCTGATTTGCATGGACAGAAGCGCTGCATATAAGCGGCCAATTGAGTTGTCATTTGTGATGTTTTTCTTTTTGTTCCTTACTTTGGACTTCTTGATGATGATATTTAGCATACATGTTATATCTTTAATCACCTCAAAGGCTGTTAAAAGGATAGTCCACCCAAAGATGAATCATTTACTCATCCTCATGCCATCCCAGATGTATCCCAGATGTATATGACTTTCTTTCTTCTGTGGAAAACAAACATTTTTAGAAAAATAATCCATCTCTGTGAGTCCATATAAATGAGTTTCTCAAAGTGGTTGCTCCAAAAACACTGCAAAATGAATGACTGTAATCCATGATATGACGCCAGTGTGTAAGAAAAATACTAATATTTAAAGTATTTTTTACTTTTTAAACCATCGCTTATGGCCAACTGTTGGCATGCTGTGAATGTTAGCACCAGGATTGGAGAAAGTTACTTCATGCTATATTGCAGGGTTCAACAATCTTTTCGGCATGATGTGCCATTTTTATTTTTTTGTTTAACAACTGTGCCAACACCCCCCCACCCCTTTAAATGTATTCTGTATTTAAACGGTACATACGCATTTTTTTATTATACAATATAAAAACTAATTGATGCTAATAGTTTCTGAATATTTTTTTAATTAACATTTTTTCAGCTTTTCAAAAACAAAATGTGAATCACAAAATGTGTGTGACAAGGCCAATGCATTAAAACAGTTCAGTTTAATCACTGTTAATGCACTGTTTCTGATAATGCACTGATCAATGCGTGTGCACACAAACACAAACACTCGGACAGAGAGGTCTGAGATCGCGCTGTGCAAAAAGTAACATTCAGAAGCTCATAAACTTGTCAGTGAAGAAACGCGACTTTTATTAATTGATACTGAATCGCTACATTATATTTATCAACAACAAGGGGGCAAAATCGCTTCATTGTTTGTAGAGAGAGACAGACGCAGAAAAACCCAGAGTAGCGTTCAAAGTTACAAGACATAGACTGAACACAGAGTAGCCAGCCATCAAAGGCATTAACCAGCACCTATGTGAGACAAACAAGCCCAGAACAGAAAACACAGGAAGCTTATAATGAAGAGGCAATCAGGTAAACAGCTGGAACAAATTAAATCAAGGAATGAGGTAACGAGAGAGAACAGGTGAGTGGAGTTTAGGGGAATGGAGTCCAGAGGAAAGGGAGAAACACAGGTGGAGCAACTAAAACAATGATGAGGTAACAAGATGGGCGGGGTCAGAAAATAGACAGGAGAGAGAGCACATGGCACCAAACAAACACAACACAAGCCATGTGCTCACAGAAAGACAAAGTCATATGGTGGCCCTCCTGGGCGGCAGAGCGAATTTATCATCCATAGTGGTTCTTACGTAGCCTTGTTATCATTTTGTCTTTACTTTATTTGTAACGCCAAGAAAGAGTTAATCTCTCATGTTTGAGAAGAATGCGTTGCCGTGTAGCAGTCATTAAAAGTGTGGGACACCTACTCCTCATTTTCTTTCTCTTTCATTTCATAGATTTAACAAGTTATGCGAGTCAAAGCATTTCAACTTTTCAGTGACTACAGGTTCTAATCTTCTTTTGCGCGTGCTGTATGTGTGTGCGTGTGTGTTTGTGTGTGAAATGCGGTGCTGAAGTGAAATAGCTGGGCAGTTTGATAGCCGAATTATAATAGGCCGACTAATAAAAATGTAAATAATAATAGTTATTATTATTTAATACATTAATAGGAGAATGAGCATAATATCGTCTTATGTCGATATCTCTGACTATCGTCAATACACGATAACTGTCGTCTATCGGCACAACCCTATTGGAAATGCGAATCTTTTTAAAAGATTCAGTTCGATTTGGTGAACTGGTTCAAGAAGATCCGGTTACATCGAATGATTTGTTCGCGAACCGGATATCACTAAACTGCCGTGTTTTGAAATCTCAGAACAGACCAGAAGAGAAGACATTCTGCACACAATGCTATCAAACTTCTGGTAAGAAGTGCTTGGTTGATTTGCTTTACATAAAAATAAATAAGCTTTAAAGAATATATGTGTTTATTTGGTTGTGCAAATCTGTATTTCTACATGGCTTTTTGTTTGAGTAAAGTACTTAAACGGTTAGTTCACCCAAGAAGGAAAATTCAAGGGGACTTTATTCACCCCCCAGAGCCATGTGAGGTATGTTTTATTAACAGATGCACGCACTTTATTTCACATTTTCTGAACTGTTGACAACAAACACCCGCTTACCACATTGAAATGCTTGCAAGGACAATATTTTATATAACTCTGATTGGATTATTCTGAAAGAAGAAAGTAACATACACCTAGGATGCTATGAGGGTGAGTAGAAGATGGACGAAATTTCATTCTCAGGTGAACTAACCCTTTAAGGACACTTTTTGAGTATCTGTACAT
>NW_020528004.1:2500-7500 GCF_003368295.1 Carassius auratus | reverse complement strand
ACCCGCTACATCTGCACCATGACCTGGGCCGTCCTGTTGTGCCTTAATTGTCCCTACATTGTTGCATTTTTCAGCGCTGATAAACAAACCTTAGCCCACAGTGGTTTCGACTGTGACAGCTTTCATAACAACTTTCTCCAACAGATCTACTTGGCCTTGCAGATCATGTCCTTTGTAATGTTTTTCTTTGTGCTGGTATCCCTGATTCTGTTTTACTGGCTGAACGTACGGAAGCTTTGTCAAGCGCAGTTTACGATGCCAAATCAGCATGGTAATTTTAAGCTGAGCAAGTCAAAGCGTAATATGCGGGTTTTGGTGGTCATTTTCTGCGTGTGTTTTGTGCCGTATCATCTGGTGAGACTGCCATACGTGTTCATTAAACCCCTGCTGAACGACTGCACAACAGAGCAGGTTTTCTACTTCCTGAAGGAGCTGAGCGTCCTGCTCGCAGTACTAAATGCCTGTTTGGATCCACTTATCCACTTTGTCTTTTGCAAGACCTTCAGAGCACAGCTTAAACTTCAGAGATTTTGCTAATCATATTGAGATATAAAGCTCTGGGTTAAAAGTAAATATTAAGTTGAATTACAGGAATGTTCACCCCAAAATGAAAATTCTGACACTGTTTGCTCACCATCATGTTGTTTCAGACCTGTATGTGTTTCTTTCTTCTTTTAAACTCAAAAAAAGGATGTGTTTAACAGTCGATGGTAGCCACTGCCTTCCGTTATGGAAGACAAAAATACTATGGAAGTCAATGTGGACCAGTAACTGATTGGTTACAAACATTCTTTAAAAAATAAAAAAAATCTTCTACTGTGTTCAGAAGAAAAAGGAAAATCATACAGGTTTGCAACAGCTTGAGGGCGATTAAACGTAAACTTGAGTAAACTATCTCTTTGCTTATATTATGCTGCTTTATTATGGTCTCATTTTTCACAACACTCAGCATTGGGTGAGAGAGAAGACCATCTAAAACTGTACTTGACAAACATAACATCCATATTTAAACCCGATTTGAACCCCCAGTAAATCCTCAATTGGGTGACTGCAGGGATTTATAATAATAAATTAGGAAAACCTTTCAGACAACTGGCAAATGTTGGTAAATGTTATCAAGTGTTTATTTTGTAAACATTCTTTTTATACTGTAATTTATTTGACTGGATTTTATTGTATTTGTAAAAATGACAAAGTATTTAAATTTAAAGTTACTTTAAATTATAGTGTTTACATTACACAGTAGCTAATTTACATAGCGTATGGCACTTAAAGTTAAAAATATAATATAGATTTGTCAACCTAGTTTAATAAAAATACGTACCTCTGTGCACTTTTTGTGTAACACCGTTTTTACGTACTGTTGCACGTTTCGCTGCAATTTCAAAAATAAATGTCTACTGAGTGGCGCAAAAACACAGGTTCAATACGTGAAGCCTGGCAAGTTTTTATTATGTTGATATAGGTACGTATTGCTGTGTTTTTATTGTGCTGCTTCTGGTTCATATTGCGGCGGATCAGAATTCAAATATCCGTGGACTGTTGCTAAAAGTTAATGATTTACAGTTTTGGGAATATGCCCTAAACCAAACCCAAACCTAAACCTATTCGATAGTGTTATCAAATGCAAAACTGGTATATAAACAGATGTGCGACGTGAACGTTCAAAAGCATCCGTTTTAAAATCTCTCAGCATATTAATACTGTTTTGTCATAACATTATATTTTTCAAGTAACTGTGCGAAAATTATGCTTTATTAATCGAAAGTACATATCACGGAAACTGCCATGATATGTACTTATTGGTACGTGTTTTGCTTCTCGATAAAAAGTGCACCCAGGTACATTTATGCTATGAGAACCAGGTAGAGATTTGTCCTATTGTCTCATATTTGTTGTACCTCTCACACCATTCATTGTAGCATCATTCATTCTTCTGTATACTTGTGTACGAATGTGCTGACAATAAAGCTCTTTTGAATTTAGAAACTTCTGAGACAACACGTTTTACTGAAACACAACTGGGACTCTATTGACTCTAATGAGCAATGAAAGAGCTATTACATTGTCCTGTGGGTTTATGTTGGAGAAAAGGTGGAGGAAGCTGTTTGTGTAAAGACATAAGTGCTAGGAAACTCCTGCAGTTCTGAGCAAGTGTCACCCACAAGACAAACCCAGCCATTCAGGTTGGGTTTTAGTTCCTGTCTCAAACTCAACGCCCCCTTCCTTTAAAATATTGTCTGTGGCTGTTCACAACGCTGTTCTTATTCTCTGTCGTGATACAAGCTGACTCAACTCTTCAAGTAAGTTTCTTATCATCGTGAGAAAACTTTGTAATTAATTGCATTATAATTTGTTTCCATCTAATATCAGGATATGAGATAAAGTTACTTTGAGGGATCTACAATTTTGAAATTGAGTACAAATAGCAACATGATATGGCTAAAGTCATCTAGTACAGGCAGCAGATACAAAAAGAAATGCAGTAGTTTACATGAAAAAAAAAAAAAAATTAAACAAAATATGACACAAAGACATTAGACAGACTGTTAGAAACTTTATTGTATTGAATTGTATATAATGTGCACCCGTAGTGTACTCAAAATTGTAAAGTATACACTACTTGGATAATATTACTAAAATAAAATGCAATTTGGAATACCAAATTAAAAGTTTTCTATTAAAGTACATTTTAAATTATTTTTCTAACAATCTTTTGCCATGCTTTTAAGAAGAATACTTACTTTTATTTCTTGATTATTATGTTATGTAATAGAATAATAAGTTATAAATAAAGTAGATGTAAACTAATTATAATTTTAATTGTGTGTTATTATATATTTCATTTATTTTAAATGTACTAGTTGCAACTTCAACATTGCAAAGCTGTAATTCAAATATATTTAAATATATGACATATAGTTTAATTTCTATGAAATGTATTTTATTTTGTAGACACGAGAAGTAATTATGAAGTGACATATAAAGATGTACTTAAGTGCTGCTTAAGTAGGTCAAAAATACAAAACACTCTTAAGTTCAGCTAATTTAATTGAATATACATTTAAACAATAATGTTTTCATGTCAGACTGTCCGCCAACAAAAAAACAACCCTATAGGTCATATGTGCAAGCACCTTATTATGACCTATATTTACATTTTGAAGTTTAGTGCCCTCTAGCGAGCGTACAAATAGTGTTTCTTTGCTTATGTTGTCATGAAATGACGTATGACTGTCATTACCAATCAAAATGTGTGTTTATCTAAATACTTTTTCTATGATCCAATCCGATCTCACAGCAATTTGTATATATTTTCCTGGGTGGCCAATTCATATGAATTTTTATATGAAAACCACACCTCACAGAAATCATGCTTTACAGTGCGTATACATTTTATAAGCACATGCATTGTCTGGGATCAAACCCATTATTGCATATTGTCATATAACACAATACTCTAGTCTACCAACTGAGCTATACGAAACCCGAAGTGTTACGCAGATAAAAGAGTACGAAGAATTAAAATGAAAGTTTGTAATTGTAGTATATGCTCTGATCGGTCGTATTGCAGAGATTTTGACAAACAACCTATGTGGGCATATTGGTTGGAGGTCATGTTTCTTCATGTAATGTCTGAAACAAGTACATTCACTTCACTCCTAAGTATATTATTTTAAAGTATATTATTTCCATAACACACTTTTTAAAGTATGCTTAAGTGTACTTTTTCACAAGGTATTGTACTGGATTTGACAAAGTACAAAATAATAATAGTAATAATAATAATAATAATAATTTAATCAGAGGTTTGTCAAGAGAATCTGAAGTAGAAATAAAACGATGTAAGGAAAAAGACTTTACAAAGATTTTTCATAAAAGTGGCATAAACGGCACTTTTAATTTCTGAACATAACCACAAACGCATAGCAGAAGTTAAAACATTGAATCATGTCACAATATTTCTTGATATCATCAGAGCTAAAGAAGTTTTTTTATTTCCCATTTTAGATATGTACCACATCAATACTACACAGACTGAATCAAAAAACTTTACGAATGTCAGCAGCGTGTTCACACATCAGGTTCTGCCTGTACTCTACTCCATCATCTGCGCTTGTGCCTTCGTCCTCAATGGACTCGCCGTTTGGATCTTCTACAGGGTTCCCAGCTCCTCATCCTTAGTAGTTTACCTAAAAAACATGTTGGTGGCAGATGTTCTGATGCTGTTTACCTACCCGTGGCGTGTAGTGGGTGACCTTGGTTATGGTGGCTTGCAGCTGAAGCTGATAGTTTGCCGCTACACTGCTGTGCTTTTCTACCTCAGCTTGTACACAGGAATAACCTTCATGAGCCTCATCAGCTTGGAACGTTACTTTAAAATTGTCCGCAGCACCTCTGCCGTGTCTTCCTTTCTGCAGCGCATTTCGGTAGCGAAGGCTCTTGGACTGCTGACTTGGGTCATCATGATGTTCTTCATGCTGCCAAACTCCATTTTATCTAACCAGCCCATACCTAAGGATTTCTCCTGCATGGCCGTCAAGAGCGACCTAGGACGGCGCTGGCACGAAATTTCAGCCCACTTCAATGTTGGAATCTTCTGGGTGGCTTTCCTGCTAATGGTGTTTTGCTACACCTCCATCGCCTGTCACGTGTACCGCTCTTACAAACGGGTGCAACAGGATAGCAGCCAGACGGGAAGGCGGTCAAATCGAAGCATCTTTAGTTTGTTGGCTGTGTTCGTCTTTTGCTTTGTTCCCTACCATGTTTGTCGTGTGCCCTACACAATAAGCCAAATGCCCAAAGCTGATTTTAGTTCCTACAGCTGTTTCATCCTCTTCCAGTTGAAAGAAGCTACGCTCTTCCTGACTGCCCTCAATGTGTGTCTGGATCCTGTCATTTACTTTTTCATGTGCAGGAGATTCAGAGAGTTGCTTTTGAAGAAGATGCCATCTGTAAACCGCGAAAACAAGAGGCCTCCAACAGGCATTGGGCTAAGT